>NW_026652294.1:3723519-3740221 GCF_009828535.3 Hylobates moloch
TTTTTTTTTTTTTGAGACAGTCTTGCTCTGTCGCCCAAGCTGGAGTGCAGTGGTGCGATCTTGGCTCACAGCAACCTCCGCCTCCCGGGTTCAAGCGATTCTCCTACCTCAGCCTCCCCAGTAGCTGGGACTACAGGCGCATGCCACCATGCCCGGCTAATTTTTTATATTTTAGGACAGACAGGGTTTCATTGTGTTGGCCAGGCTGGTCTCGAACGCCTGAGCTCAGGCAATCCACCTGCCTCGGCCTCCCAAGGTGCTAGGATTACAGGCGTGAGCCACCACGCCCGGCCAGTAACCACCATTCTTTATCACTGACCAGCATTTAATGCCCAGGTCCCCTCCCTTCTGTCCCTGGGCTTTCAGGCCATCACTAATGGCTCCTCCTCCTATGCTTGTGGCTGCCTCTCCTTCCACAGCTTCTCTTCCTCTACTTATTCCTGTTCTGCCTGCTCATTCTGGGTGATCCCATCTAAGATGAGATTCCCAAATCTATATGTATTCAGCCCTTACCTCTCTTCTCCATAACAAACCCATCAGATTGCTAAATACCACCTGGCTTCCAGCAGGTACCTCAAAGAAAGATTCTTCCTGTTGAAAAGAATCACGTCCCCACCTTAATCCCTTTCTCTTCTCTCAAAGGCACCACTCAATCCTCTCTGAAGTCATCATACCTCTCCCCTCACCTTCTATGTGCCACTTTACATTCCTATGGCATTTGATCTTGGCTCAGTTTCTCAGGGTCCCTCTCCTGTAACAGAATTAGTCCTTCAGATCTTTTCCCATCCAGAGCAGTTTCTCAAAAGTAAAACTCATCAGTTCTCCTTTTAAAATCTGACAGTTCTCTTTTTAAAAACTTTAGATGGCTCCCATTGTTAAGCTCATTTACAAGGCTGAGGAGGCCCTTTACAAGTTGGCTTTATCCTTCCTTCCTAGCTTCCTGCCCATCATTTACGCTAATTATAACTGTGTCTTTACCAGCAAGCACTGCCACCACCTCTTCTACCTCATATACTTGTTCTCATCCTTAAAGAATCAGTTGAAGAGCATCTCCTCTTTCAAGCCTTTTCCCACCTCTTAGGTACAGTTGATCACTTTTGCTTTTAAGCTGTCATGGCATTCTATTTTAATTTTTTCAATAGACCAAAGCTTCTCAAAGACAAAAAACAAAAACAAAAACATGGTTTATTTCCATTAGATGCCAACAGTCTAGCAGTGAGCTTTGGTATATAGTAGGCCTCCATATATCAAAGAACTTCCCTTTCCTATTTCCCTCCTTTTTTGTTTCTGAAAGCACAAAAGCTCAGGTATTCGAATTACCTAACTCTGGTTTAATTCTGTCACAAAATTGGTGTGACAGAATTCGAATACCGTTGAGCGTGCGCCTTCGAAGCCTCTTCTCACCCTCTTCCACTGCTCTTGTCACGTTCATTCCAGGTGAGTTGCTATGTGCCTGGTGGCCCCACCCAACTTGTTATGATTTTAGCTCAGATTCAACTCAAGTTAATCTGAACTCCCAATTAATAGGCTGTGCCCCCTTTTACTTATCTGAAAGAATTAAAATAATGTTTTGTTTGTTTGTTTTTTGTTTTCCGAGACGAAGTCTCGCTCTGTTGACCAGACTGGAGTGCAGTGGCGCTGGCGCAATCTCGGCTCACTGCCATCTCTGCCTCCCAGGTTCAGTCTCGAACTCCCGACCTGCCAGACCTCCCAAAGTGCTGGGATTACGGTCGTGAGGCACCACGGCCAGCCCAGAATTAAAATATTTTAATCTTAAAGACCCTCATAAATCTAGTCTAATCATTCAGATCAAAAGGAAAAATTTAGGTCACAATTCTGTGGATTTGAGTCTTAAAAGTCACAAATCAAATGGCTACTAGTACTTTCCATGGGAACACAACTCTTTTTTTTTTTGAGACGGAGTCTCGCTGTTGGTAGGCTGGAGTGCAGTGGCGCGATCTTGGCTCACTGCAACCTCCGCCTCCCAGGTTCAAGCCATTCTCCTGTCTCAACCTCCGGAGTAGCTGGGACTACAGGTGCATGCCACCATGCCCAGCTAGTTTTTGTATTTTTAGTAGAGACGGGGTTTCACTATGTTGGCCAGGATGGTCTTGATCTCCTGACCTCGTGATCCGCCCGCCTAAGCCTCCCACAGTGCTGGGATTACAGGCGTGAGCCACCACGCCCGGTTGGGAACACAACTCTTAACTGGACGAGATTCTATTCTCAGCATAATGACAGTGTTCTTGTTTTTTGTTTTTTTGGAGAGAGTCTCACTCTGTCGCCCAGGATGGAGTCCAGCTCATGATCTCCGCCCACTGCAACTTCCACCCCCCAGGTTCAAGTGATTCTCCTGCCTTAGCCTCCCGAGTAGCTGGGACTACAGGTGCACGCCGCCATGCCCAGCTAATTTTTTGTATTTTAGTAGAGACGGGGTTTCACTGCGTTGCCCAGGCTGGTCTCAAACTCCTGCACTCAGGCAATCCGCCTGCCTTGGCCTCCCAAAGTGCTGGGATTACAGGCGTGAGCCACTGCGCCCGGCCATGTTCTTGTATTTTATCTGAATCAAATTCACATGATTTTAACTACTGGTCAGGAGAAATGCAAATGGGTTTATTCACAGTGTTGAATCCTATGCTGATTTGGCAATCCTTTCCCCATTCCAAATTATGGAAGTCTAGATTTCAGTTCTTAAATATTTAGAACAGGGGATGTAAGGAGGAGGCACAACCATGCTTCTTGTTTCCTCCTGTCCCTTCAGGGATTGGCTTCTACTTCACAGGTGTGTGAGGCTCCTCTTCTGGGCTCTCAGGTTAGACTAAGCACCCTTTCTCAGTTCTCCCGCAGCTGTTTTACCACGCATGGAAATTAAATATATTAAATATATACAACTTACATTCATTTATTCGTTCATTTTTTGAGACAAGGTCTGGCTCTGCTGCCCAGGCTGAAGTGCAGTGGCACGATCATAGCTCAATGCAGCCTCGACCTCCCATGCTCAGCAATCTTTCCACTTCAGCCTCCCAAGTAGCTGGGACTTAAAGGCGCATGACACCATGCTCAGCTAATTTTTTAATTTTTTGTAGGAATGGGGTCTCACTATCTTGCCAGGGCTGGTCTCAAACTCCTGGGCTCTAGCGATCCTCCTGCCTTAACCTTCCAAAGTGCTGGGATTACAGGCATGAGCCACTGAGCACAGCCAACCTTTTAATTTTTTTTTTTTTCAGTAGCCGGGCGCAGTGACTCACGCCTGTAATCCCAGCACTTTGGGGGGCCGAGGCGAGCAGATCCCCTGAGGTCAAGAGATAGAAACCATCCTGCTCAACATGGTGAAACCCCATCTCTACTAAAAATACAAAAATTAGCCAGGTGTGGTAGCGCGTGCGCCCGTAGTCCCAGCTACTTGGGAGGCTGAGGCAGGAGAATCACTTGAACCCGGGAGGCGGAGGTTGCAGTGAGCCAAGATCGCACCGCCGCACTCCAGTCTGGCAACAGAGCAAGACTGTCTCAAAAAAAAAAAAAAAAAAAAAAATATGCCGGGCGCGGTGGCTCATACCTGTAATCCCAGCACTTTGGGAGGCCCAGGCGGGCGGTTCACGAGGTCAGGAGATCGAGACCATCCTGGCTAACACAGTGAAACCCCGTCTCTACTAAAAATACAAAAAGTTACCCAGGTGTGGTGGCGGGCACCTGTAGTCCCAGCTAACTCAGGAGGCTGAGGCAGGAGAATGGCATGAACCCAGGAGGTGGAGCTTGCAGTGAGCCAAGATCCCACCACTGCACTCCAGCATGGGCGACAGAGCAAGACTCCGTCTCAAAAAACAAAAAATTTTTTTTTAGTAACCAGTAAGCTCCTCAGAAACATGATAGGGCTGTCTGATTCAATGTTGGTTCCATATTACCAGGTACATGCAATGCTCAAAGTCTGCTGAGTGCAATACATATTTTCTTGAAGGGCCAACTTCCTTTAGTTTTTAATGGTAAAATTTTATTTCTTCTAATTTTTTTCGTAGCCTGAATTTATCTATCGACATAAGCTAGAAATGGAAAATGTCAAAGCAAGCAAGCTACCTTCTGAAGCATTCTGTTGTTAAACTGGAAACAGCCCTTATTAAATAAAAAAACACTAGAGCTAGGCCAGGAGCAGTGGCTCTCACCTGTAATCCCAGCACTTTGGGAGGCCCAGGCAGGTGGATCACTTGAGGTCAAGAGTTCAAGACCAGCCTGGCCAACATGGTGAAACCCCGTCTCTACTAAAAATACAAAAATTAGCCAGGTGTGGCAGTGCATGCCTGTAATCCCAGCTACTAGGGAGGCTGAGGCAGGAAAATCTTAAACCCCAGAGGTGGAGGTGGCAGTGAGCCCAGATTACGCCACTTCACTACAGCCTGGGGGACAGAGGGAGACTTGGTCTCAAAAAAAAATAAATGAAATAAAAAATAAAATAAAACCCACCATAGGAATACCACAAATACAAAAAGCAGTTAAAGATAAAAACACAGAAGATACAAAGTTACAACAGACCAAATCATCCCTTCTTCCCTTTCCCTTCATCCCCACCCACCAGCAAATCAATTTTATCTCCAAAATAGGCATCTCCAAGTCACAGCTCCACTGTCACTATTAGTCACCATCATTTTGTAGCTGGATTATAGTAACAGCCCCAGGTCATTCCTCTGCCTCAAATTCCTTCCTTGGAGCCCATAGCACTTTAAATAAAAACCCAATTCCTGACCTTGATCTTTATCTCCAAACTCATTTTATATGTCCCCCTTTCTCCTTTAAGAAACACACCAGGCGGGGCGCCAGGCGGGGCGCGGTGGCTCACGCTTGTAATCCCAGCACTTTGGGAGGCCAAGGCGGGCGGATCACGAGGTCAGAAGATCAAGACCACGGTGAAACCCCGTCTCTACTAAAAATACAAAAAAAATTAGCCGGGCGTGGTGGCGGGCGCCTGTAGTCCCAGCTACTCGGAGAGGCTGAGGCAGGAGAATGGCGTGAACCCGGGAGGTGGAGCTTGCAGTGAGCCAAGATTGCGCCACTGCACTCCAGCCTGGGCGACAGAGCAAGACTCAGTCTCAAAAAAAAAAAAAAAGAAACACACTCCCAGGCCAGACAGGGTGGCTCACATCTGTAATCCCAGCACTCTGGGAGGCCGAGGCGGGTGGATCATGAGGTCAAGATATCGAGACCATCCCGGCCAACATGGTGAAACCCTGTCTCTACTAAAAATACAAAAATTAGCCAGACATGGTGGCGGGTGCCTGTAGTCCCATGTAGTCCCAGCTACTCAGGAGGCTGAGGTAGGAGAATCACTTGAACCCAGGAGGCGGAGGTTGCAGTAAGCCGAGATTGGGCCACTGCACTCTAGCCTGGCCACAGAGTGAGACGTCATCTCCAAAAGAAAAAAAAAAAAAAAAGCCGGGCGTGGTGGCTCACGCTTGTAATCCCAAGCACTTTGGGAGGCAGAGGCAGGCGGATCATGAGGTTAGGAGATTGAGACCATCCTGGCTAACACGGTGAAACCCCGTCTCCACTAAAAAAAACAAAAAATTTGCCCGGCGTGGTTGCGGACGCCTGTAGTCCCAGCTACTCAGGAGGCTGAGACAGGAGAATGGCGTGAACCCGGGAGGTGGAGCTTGCAGTGAGCCAACATCGCGCTACTGCACTCCAGCCTGGGCGACAGAGTGAGACTCCGTCTCAAAAAAAAAAAAAAAAGAAAGAAAAGAAACACACTCCCAACACAATGGACTTTCTCACCTCAAGACATCTACATAAGCTTTTCTCTTAACCTGAAAGGCTCTTCTCCTCTCAGGCCAAGCCTTGCCTAGGCTGGGTTCTTCTTTACCCTTAGGTCTTAGCTTCCTGCTTTCTCTGACCACGCCACCCCACGTAGGTCCCTCCTGTTATATTCGTTCAGCCTTGGTTTATTTCCTTCATAGCATTTATTGATCTTACTAGTACTTTATTTTTCTACTTTTCAGTCTGTCTTCACTACAGTAGGAGTTCCATAGGGAGAAAGTATGTCTGTCACACATCTTTCCGAGTACCTACACTGGGTTACACTGGGTTATAATTCTCTTATAAACATTTGAATAAAAATATAAAATTAAAAATTATGAAGCATTCCAATAAAAAGGGTAAGACTATAACAATGCAAGCCACCAGTCCTTAAATTTCGAGTAAGACATTAGCTATGCAAGGTAAACCAAAATATTAGCCAAGAGGCATGAAACTCTGGCTTTAAAAGCTCCGTTTTGATGCCTGCAAAGTTAAGCCACTAAATGTATCCTGTTTGGGATGCAAAGAAGCATTACACTGAGTTTTCCGTTTGGCCCAGGCTCTAGTAGTCACTAGCTTTCTATAAAAGGCTAATAACATGTTAAACCTAAGCCATGAAAACCAGGCTTGGGAGTGGCAATTCAAAGATTCAGTATAACAAAGTAAACTCAGCCAGGATCTAATTCAACCAGCATGGTGATTTCCTTCAGAGATACCTAGGAAAATGAAAAACTAAAGTAAAGCAACAGGCCTGAGGCAGAGGGCACAGAGAAGGAGAAACAAAGCTGAACGTGAGGGGGAGGGTCTGACAAAGGCCCCATAATCTGTGAGGGGACTGGAACAACAGGTAGGATTTCAACAGATGGAGAGTGAGGTGTAGTTAAGGCAGTCAATGAAGAGCCAACAGCTGGAGCAAAGGTGCAAAGGTACAAAGGTATGAGTAAGGAAGGATGGCTACCAGGGGAAAAGTGAGCAGCCTCGTAGAGCTGCAGTAAAGGAAGGACGAAAGGGGGCAAAGACAGAATTACATGCTTGTTCTCTAAGAAGATACATGCATGTACAGAAAATTTGGAGGCGATTCTGTGGATAGAGAGAAGCCGCGTACTTCTTTTCCTTCCTCTAGAAGGAGATTCAAGCCATTAACTTTTTCCTTTTTTTTTTTTTTTTTCTTTTTTTTTGAGACGGAGTCTCACTCTGTCGCCCCGGCTGTGCAGTGGCGTGATCTCGGCTCACTGCAACCTCCGCCTCCCAGGTTCAAGCGATTCTCCTGCCTCAGCCTCCCAAGTAGCTGGGATTACAGGCACCCGCCACTACGCCCAGCTAATTTTTTGTATTTTTAGTAAAGACGGGGTTTCACCATGTTGGCCAGGCTGGTCTTGAACTCCTGACCTTGTGATTCGCCCGGCTTGGCTTCTCAAAATGCTGGGATTACTGGCGTGAGCTACCACACCCACACATTAACTCGCTTTTTGAAACAGCTGTATTATTAGTACTCATCACCTCAACGTAAGCATATGCATGGCTTAATGAATGCCTGGTATTAATTATATAATTCACTCTCACAAACGAGACAAATAATTTATTCAGTCATATTACAAATCTCACTACAGTGTGTTCTAAGATTCTCAACTCCTTAAATTGGAATTACATTGTGCTCAAAGCTGACTGCAACTACCAGCATCTGCCAGGAACCGCAGGTTTCACCAATCAGATTCTTGGCGTACTGGTCTTTGTTATATAGTATTTGATTTATAATCACTTTCTCCCCACTTTTAAAGTCCACTTAGTTCAGCAGTTAATCTTATAGTCATTATACTATCATGGCTTTTTCTTTTTCTATCTCTATCCCACTATGCAAACAGTTGGTGTCCTCAATTATAATAGCTTTTAATGTTTAAAGTTTAGCGTAATACCCGGTCGACAAATCCATAAAGTCATAAACATCTAACCCTGGAAAAACTGTACAACACCCAGTCCTTTTAAAATAGATGTTTAAGAAATGAACTGGCCAGTTTGTTACTTTAAAAATTCTAGGCAACTTTTCAATTCAAATTTGGGATAATTTAAATAAAAGAAACCTGATAAAATCAAAGTGTTACAGGGCAAACACAACAATAAAAGCAAATCTCTGCTAAAACACTTAAGGCAAATTAAAGCAACCAATCAATTAAAATAACGTATTTCACTTGGAAAAGAGAATGCTTGGTCACTTTGCGTTAATTTTAAAATAAGAAATACTAAGTCATTAGACAACACAAAAAGCATGTCTGAAATTGAACTAGGATACAACTAAGTGTCATTCAAATATTTTCCTTAATAACATTCTAGCCTAATTCCACCTTGGAAATTAACCAGACTGATCTCTGGCCTGCTAATGGTCCTTGGGGAGAAAATATGAAATAAATTTTCCAAAAAATATCCTCGCTGAAGCCAATGCACCTTCTCTTATCTTTGTAATTAACGTACTATAAAAGTGGTGGTGTCTGGCCTGCTTCAAACTTGGCACCACAGTATCAATATATAGTTGATATTTTGGTTAAAGGTTTTTTTGTTTCTAAACGCTAAAGCATTTTCATTTTGTCGACTGTTCCAAAGGCTGCAGTCCTGGAGTTCTTAACCTGGAGTTCAGAGATCTGGAGGGAGTACAAGAACCTGGGATGGTGTGCAAACGTGTGTACGTGCCTTTGGCGGGGAGGGGTGGGGGTGCTATCTGCAGATTCTCAAAGAAGTCTATGGCTTAAAAACGGTTTTTGGCCGGGTGCGGTGGCTCACGCCTGTAATCCCAGCATTTTGGGAGACCGAGGCAGGCGGATCACGAGGTCAAGAGATCGAGACCATCCTGGCCAACATGGTGAAACACCGTCTCTACTAAAAATACAAAAATCAGCTGGGTGTGGTGGCGTGCGCCTGCAGTCCCACCTACTCGGGAGGCTGAGGCAGGAGAACGGCTTGAACCCGGGAGGCGGAGGTTGCAGTGAGCCGAGATCGCACCACTGCACTCCAGCCTGGAGACACACCGAGACTCCGTCTCAAAAAAAAAAAAAAAAAAAAAAAGGTTTAGAAAAACCAACAAATCCCTGCATCAGTATTATACCCAGAGAAAGTTACGCAAGGCAAAAAGCGTGCATTGCAACCACCGTTAAAGATTCAAAACGCATCCTCTTCACATTGAGAAAGCCTCGTAAGGGGAGAAAAAAAAAAAAACGCATCCTCTTATCCAGTGACCCAGATCCTGACACTAGCTTTCCGTTAGGAAGGCCTTCTGGAAAATAATTTGGTTCAGAATGGGGGGAATATGGGTTCAAGCGCGACCCTCCCCCCTATACAAACACTCTTCGACCGACCCGGTCCTCGACCTTCCTCCGCGGTCGGGGCGGGCTCTCGCGTACCTGGGCGCGGGCTCGATGAGGGTGGTGGTGTCCAGGTAGTGGATCTTGTAAAACTCCAGCAGGGCCGGCAAATGGTCAAACTCCTGGTCCCCGATCTTAAAACGGCGGTTGGGCAGCGAGTTGATGATGTAGTGGGAGACCCGCGAGTTCTCGGACACCGACAGCACATAGTCCCCAGGGCAGGTGGAAGAATCGCGGACGAGGAACATACCGTGGCGCTGGCCCTGGAGCCGGGTCTGCGCCTCCTGGCGAGACACCGGCCCCATGTACCAGGCGGAGCGGTCCGAAGAGTCGAACCTGGCGGAGGACATGGTGTCGGGCCGGGGACTCTGCGGTGGTAGGGGCGGCGGCTGTCCTCGCCTGCTCTGCACGCCTTAGCCCGGCAGACGGCTTTGGGGCCGAGGAAGGGCCTCTCGCACACCTCGAGGAGCGCTCAGAGGGCTGGGCCAGCACTTTCCTCTCGGCTCCGGGCCCGCAGCATCCTCCGACGCCGCCCGCCTGCTCCGGGCCGCCACACGGAGAGAACCGCCCGGGAATGCAGGGTAGAGCCGGGGGGTCGGGGCAGGCAAACCCGAGCCGCAGCGGAGGCCACCCCGGGGTTCTCGGACTGCTCGGCGTCCCAGGGGTGCCTCCAGTGACTCCCAGCCTGGAACGCGCCGGCGCCCCAGCTCTACGGGTCTTCACCGACCCCCGCCGTCACACGAGGCACCGAACTCGAAGGAGCGTCGCGCCTCCGGGGTGCTTTTGCCCAGCTTGTTCCCAATAGCCACAGCAACAAAATGGCGGACGCGGGAGAAGCGGCAGCCACCTCCCCCTCCGCTCAGCGCGCTCCGTCTGCGCACGCGCGGGGCTCCGGCTCCCGGCGGCCGCCGGGGCCCTCCCGTTACGTCACACAGCGCAGCCAATCAGGAGCACCGTCGCGACGATCAGGGTGGGGGCTGGTCTCGCCCGCTCCCGCGTTCCAGGAGGAGACTGAAGAGGCGCCGGCGGTAGGCACTCTCTTCCTGGGCCGCTGCGCGCCGCTGGGGGCGCTGCGGCTGCCGGGTCTCCCAGCGCTGGCAGGAAAACAGCTGGAGCCGAGAGGGAGCGGCGTTTCGAAAACCTGCTTCTGGGAACAAAGCGTAATGTGCAGGCCGAATCGCGGGCTAGGGAGGCGTGGCACTGAGGCGACCTGGCCAGCCTAGGGGCCTGAGGGAGCTCAAGGACTGACAGGTCCCGATGGGCCGAGGTGGCCCAGTAAAGGGATGACCCCAGGGGCAGATGTGACCACCAGATAGGTAACTGACTGAATGACTCAGTCCCCAGGTTGCCTGATAGGCTAAGGAAGCCCTAGTGGCTACCTGACCCGTTAAATGGAGTGAGAGGAGAGAGAAGGTGAGGGTTAGATTGACTCAATTAAGTGGTCAAGGAAGTCCACAAGTGGGTAACCTGGCCATCATGGGCTCTGAACTGCTGAAAGTTAAATACAAATGCCTCTCGGGCGTGGCCCCGAGGCTTCGCCTGCCCCGGATTATGCCTGCTTCTGCCTACTTATTGATCCCTATTTGTTTTTGTTTTCTTTGTTTCTTTCTTTCTTTTTGAGACGGAGTCTCGCTCTGTCGCCAGGTTGGAGTACAGGGGCGCGATCTCGGCTCACTGCAACCTCCGCCTCCCGGGTTCAAGCGATTCTCCTGCCTCAGCCTCCCGAGTAGCTGGGATTACAGCTGTCCGCCGCCATGCCCTGCTAATTTTTGTATTTTTAGTAGAAACGGGGTTTCACCACGTTGGCCAGGCTGGTCTCAAACTCCTGACCTCAGGTGATCTGCCTGCCTCAGCTTCCCAAAGTGCTAGGATTGCAGGCGTGAGCCACCGTGCCTGGCCGGTTTGTTTTATTTTGTTTTGCTTTTGAAACAGGTTCTCCTTCTGTCACCCAGGCTGGAGTGCAGTGGAACTATCATGGCTCACTGCAGCCTTGATTTCCCCATCTCAAGGGATCCTCCCACCTCAGCCTTCCGAGTAGCTGGGACTACCGGCTCGCGCTGCCATGCCCAGCTAATTTTTTTGATTTTTAATAGAGACGAAATCTCACTATGTTGCCCAGGCTCGTCTCAGACTCCTGAGCTCAAACAATCCTCCCCCTCAGCCAAGATGTGAGCCACCCCGCCCAGCTATGTATGAAACAAGCTAATATATGCAAAGTGCTTAGAATAGTACCTGGCACATAGTAAGCATCATATGAGTCTTCCATTATTATTATTCACTCCTTCCCTGGGCCTCTATCTCTATAGCCTAAAACCCTGAGCATACCCTCAGTGGGTGGGTGAGGGTGGAGAGAAAAATATCCACTTCGTTTTCTAACTACTTTTCACTGTCAGATTTACCACTTCATAATCACCTGCTCTTTGCCCAGCCTTTTTTTTTTTTTTTTTTTTTGATACGGACTCTAGCTCTGTAGCCCAGGCTGGAGGAGTGCAGTGGCGCGATCTCAGCTCACTGCAACCTCTGCCTCCCAGGTCCAGGTTCAAGCAATTCTCCTGCCTCAGCCTGCCAAGTAGGTGGGATTGATTACAGGCATGCACCACCATGCCCAGCTAATTTTTGTATTTTTAGTAGAGACAGGGTTTCACCACGTTCGCCAGGCTGGTCTTGAACTCCTGACCTCACGATCCTCCCGCCTCAGCCTCCCAAAGTGCTGGGATTACAGGCATGAGCCACTGCCTGTAATCCTAGAGGTGATTTTTTAATTTTTTAATTTTTTGTAGAGATGAGGTCTCACTGTATTGCCCAAGGTGATCTGGAACTGCTGGGCTCAAGTAATCCTCCCAGCTTGGCCTCCCAAAGTGTTGGGATTACAGACGTGAGCCACCCGCCCAGCTGCTCAACCTTCTTAATCTGGCTTCTACCCATGCTTTTACTGAATTAGGCTTTTTGGGTTTTGTTTTGTTTTTAAAGACAGGTCTCTCTGTTGCTGACTCTGGTCTCAAATTCCTAGGCTCAAGTAGTCCTCCTGCCCCAGCCTCCAAAGTAGCTAGGATTACAGATATGAGCCATAGCAACCCGCTCTCTGCCCTCTAAATGTAGAGCCTCCTTCACCTCTCCATAGTTTTTCCTTTAGTAGGCTAATCATCATCATGAAGCATTTAGGGGTCACATCTCTGGTGACTCCAAACACATATTCTAAAAGCAGAACCAAAACTGACCATACTCTCTGATTACTATGTATACACTGTGGTCACAGCCTAAATTAATTTTTATCACATTCTATTGTAATTGTTTATAAATATTTTTCTCATCCCAATCTGAGCATCTTGAGGGCAGGCTGCTATATATTATTTTTTCTATTCCCAGTACCTAGCACATAATACATGCTTTTTTTTTTTTTTTTTTTTTTTTTTTTTTTTTTTTGAGATGGGATCTCATTCTGCTGCCCAGGCTGGAGTGTAGTGGTGCGATCTCGGCTCACTGCAACCTCTGCCTTCCAGGTTCAAGTGATTCTCATGCTTCAGCCTCCTGAGTAGTTGGGATTACAGGCACGTGCCACCATGCCTGACTAATTTTTGTATTTTTAATAGAGATAGGGTTTCACCATGTTGGTCAGGCTGGTCTCAAACTCCTGACCTCATGATCTGCCCACCTTGGCCTCCCAAAGTGCTCAGATTACAGGCGTGAGCCCCCACGCCCAGCCAATACATACTTGATGTATGGTTTTTGAATGTAGTTGGATAAAGATGGGAGGAAGCCAGAGAAAAATGAAAATTGAACATTAGCTGCTGGCTCACTCCCTTTTCAGCAGCCCTCTTTGCCTCACCTTTTCAGGGTGTACTATCTGTCTATATAAACGATCTGCTCTTGCCCAGGTGCAGTGGCTCACACCTGTAATCCCAGCATTTTGGGAAGGTGAAGCAGGTGGATCCTTTGAGGCCAGGAGTTAGAGACCAGCCTGGCCAACACTGCAAAACCCCATCTCTATTAAAAAAAAAAAAAAAGTAAAAACATTCTTTTGTTCGAGACAGAGTCTCACTCTGTTGCTCAGGCTGGAGTGCAGTGGCGTGATCTCGGCTCACTGCAACCTCCGCCTCCCTGGTTCAAGTGATTCTTCCTGCCTCAGCCCGCTGAGTAGCTGGGACTACAGGCGCGTGCCACCACGCCTGGCTAATTTTTGTATTTTTTAGTAGAGACAGGGTTTCACCATATTGGTCAGGCTGGTCTTGAACTCCTGACCTCTCAACCCGCCCACCTTGGCCTCCCAAAGTGCTGGGATTACAGGCGTGAGCCACTACACCCAGCCAATGTAAAAACATTTTAAAAATAAATAAACTCTCTGCTCTCTATTTTCCTTAAAATACTTTTTTAGAAAAAAGTAAAAGAAGTCCGGGCATGGTGGTTCACACCTGTAATCCCAGCACTTTGCAAGGTGGAGGCGGGCAGATCACTTGAGGTGAGGAGTTTAAGACCAGCCTGGCCAACATAGTGAAACCCTGTCTCTACTAAAAATACCAAAATTAGCCGAGCATAGTGGTGCTCGCCGGTAGTCCCAGCTACTCAGGAGGCTGAGACAGGAGAATAGCTTGAACCTGGGAGGTGGAGGTTGCATTGAGCCGAGATTGTGCCACTACCCTCCAGCCTGGGAGACAGAGTGAGACACCGTCTCAAAAAAAAAAAAAAAAAGCCAAATATCTCTCATTTTGCTTCTAAATACTCCAGAGAGGAATAAGGTGTGGTTTAGATAAAAATGAAACAAGAATGGCCATGTGTGATTGATAATTATTGAAACCAGGTGACATGATGTGAAGGTAGGGTTAATTATATTCTATAATACATAAATATGTATGTTTGGAATTTGTTATAATAAAATTTTTGTAAAAGATACTTTCCTTTGTTTTTCCTTAGCACAGTTGAGACCAGCATAAAGTAAACTTTCCAGGCTGGGTATGTTGGCTCATGCCTGTAATCCCAGCACTTTGGGAGGCCAAGGCGGGTCGATCATTTGAGCCCAGGTGTTCAAGTCCCAGCTACTCAGGAGGCTGAGGTTGGGGGATCATCTGAGCCCAGGAGGTCGAGGCTGCAGTAAGCCTTGATTGTGCCACTGCACCTCAGCCTAGGCAACAGAGCGAGACCCTGTCAAAAACATTCCGAAAAAAGTTACTAAATGCTGAGATAGCAAAACAGCAATGAGTAGAGAAACAGAAAGAAACCATTAAAAAAGCTGTAACAGTCCAGGCACAATGGCTCACGCCTGTAATCCCAGCACTTTGGGAGGCTGAGGTGGGCGGATCACGAGGTAAGGAGATCGAGACTATCCTGGCTAACACAGTGAAACCCCATCTCTACTAAAAATACAAAAAATCAGCCGGGCATGGTGTCAGGCGCCTGTAGTCCCAGCTACTTAGGAGGCTGAGGCAGGAGAATGGCATGAACCCGGGAGGCGGAGCTTGCAGTGAGCCAAGATTGCACCACTGCACTCCAGCCTGGGTGACAGAGCCAGACTATGTCTCAAAAAAAAAAAAAAAGCTGTAACATATAGATTTGTGATTCTTCTTTAGCTTGCATATTCCCAGGGTTTCTAGATGGTTTTATACTTAAACTCTTGTCTTCTAAAATAATTACAATCGCCAGGCCAGCTGCGGTGGCTCATGCCTATAATCCCAACACTTTGGGAGGCCGAGGCAGGCAGATCAGCTGAGGTCAGGAGTTCAAGACCAGCCTGGCCAACATAGTGAAACCCCATCTCTACTAAAAACTGGGCATGGTGGCACATGCCTGTAGTCCCAGCTACTAGGAAGGCTGAGGCAGGAGAATCGCTTGAGCCCAGGAGTCGGAGGTTGCAGTGAGCCGAGATCGCACCACTGCACTCCAGCCTTGGTGACAGAGTGAGACTCCGTATCAAAAAATAATAACTATAATTGCCACGTGTGGTGGTTCATGCCTGTAAACACAACACTTTGGAAGTCTGAGTCAGGAGGAGTGCTTGAGCCTAGGAGGTTGAAGCTGCAGTGAGCCCCAGATCATGCTACTGTATTTCAGCCTGGGTGACACAGTGAGACTGTGTCTCAAAAAAAAAAAAAAAAAAGCCTGGGTGTGGTGGCTCACACCTGTAATCCCAGCACTTTGGGAGGCCAAGGCGGGCAGATCACGAGGTCAGGAGATCAAGACCATCCTGGCTAATGTGGTGAAACCCCATCTCTACTAAAAATACAAAAAAGTTAGCCGCCGGGCGTGGTGGCAGGCGCTTGTAGTCCCAGCTACTCGGGAGGCTGAGGCAGGAGAATGGCGTGAACCCGGGAGGTGGAGCTTGCAAAGTGAGCCGAGATCGGGCCACTGCACTCCAGCCTGGGCAACAGAGCGAGACTCCGTCTCAAAAAGAAAAAAAAAAAAAGGTAATTACAATCTAGGTTCAAAATGACAAATATTTTTGAGCAACTTGTCTGGATTCTTTACTTCCTAGCCCTGACACTGCAGAGAGGCCACAACTTTGGGACCCACTATTGGCTCTTTGTTCTTCCTGTCTGGGCAGGCTCAACCCTTTGGGTGATAGTCAGGGCCTGGCAGTCTCCCTAGATCGCTGCCTTACTGAAGGCACCAGAACAACCTTTTGTCCCATCTTCCTGCCCTTCTCTTTTCCAGCAATGATGCTAAGGGTAGAAGAGGTGTGAAACTGTAGATACACAATTACATGATGTATTTACTGCAGTGACTCAGAGCATCTCAGCAGTCCTCGGATGCTCTCTGCACAAGGATTGATTAATCTCTTCCATTTGTACTGCGTTTACTAACCTAATTCATTGAGTTCTTTGCCTCCTATGCAAGAAATTTTCTCTCATTAGTTCTCAGCCACTATTCCCATGTTTTACATATATTTCTAAGTTTATTTCCCTAAAAGAAAAAACCTCATTGATGATTTTCTTTTTTCTCTTCTACTACTTTGCTACTGTAATACTTAGAAAATAATGTTCATGGCCAGGCGCAGTGGCTCACACCTGTAATCCCAGCACTTTGGGAGGCCAAGGAGGGTGGATCACCTGAGGTCAGGAGTTCAACACCAGCCTGGCCAACATGGCAAAACCCCATCTCTACTGAAAATAACAAAAATTAGCCGGGTGTGGTAGCGCATGCCTGTAATCCCAGCTACTAGGGAGACTGAGGCTGGAGAATCGCTTGAACCTGGGAGGCAGAGGTTGCAGTGAGCCGAGATCCTGCCACTACACTCCATCTTGGGTGACAGAGCGAGACTCTGTCTCAAAAAAAAAAAAAAAAAAAAAGAAGCTAGGCTGGGCGTGGTGGCTCACACCTGTAATCTCAGCACTTTGGGAGGCCGAGGTGGGTGGATCACAAGGTCAGGGGTTCAAGAGCAGCCTGCCCAAGCTGGTGAAACCCTGTCTCTACTAAAAATAGAAAAATTAGCCAGGTGTGGTGGCGGGCATCTGTAATCCCAGCTACTCAGGAGGCTGAGGCAGGAGAATGGCGTGAACCCGGGAGGCGTAGCTTGCAAAGTGAACCGAGATCGGGCCACTACACTCCCTCCTGGGTGACAGAGCAAGAGACTCTGTCTCAAA
>NW_026652294.1:3740621-3757308 GCF_009828535.3 Hylobates moloch
AAAAAAAAAAAAAAAAAAAGCCCGGGTGTGGTGGCTCACGCCTGTAATCCCAGCACTTTGGGAGGCCGAGATGGGCGGATCGGGAGGTCAGGAGATTGAGACGATCCTGACTAACACAGTGAAACCCCGTCTCTACTAAAAATACAAAATTTTAGCTGGGCGCAGTGGCAGGTGCCTGTAGTGCCAGCTACTCGGGAGGCTGAGGAAGGAGAATGGCATGAACCCAGGAGGCAGAGCTTGCAGTGAGCCGAGATCGCGCCACTGAACTCCAACCTGGGCGACAGAGCGAGACTCCGCCTCAAAAAAAAAAAAAAAAGAAAAGAAAATGTCTTTCACCTAGATAGCACTGGCAATACTGATGCCAGTCCATGAGCATATGATTTTAATTGAGTATATTCATTGTTGGAAGGCACTTATAGAATTCTATTAGATTCTTCTCTTGGTATTTGCCTGTTATTGGAGAGTAACCACCTTCAATTGAAGGTTAGGTAGAAGCTACTCAATCACACAATTAAATGGGTTTTGAAATATGTGAAATTCCATTACACTTGGCATCAAGATCTAAAAATTGCCTCTGCAACTGTAGTTTGAGCTGAGATGTCTCTGCTGCAAATTTGTGTAGGAATGGAGATTATGCCTCCATGTTTTACCTTTTGACAGCACAAGAAGTATTTAAAGCACTTAAGGCTGGGCACAGTGGCTTATGCTTGTAATCCCAGTACTTGGAGAGGCCAAGGCAAGAGGATCATTTGAGCCAAGAGTTCAAGACCAGCTTGGGCAACATAGCGAAACTCTGTCTCTACAAAAAAAAATTTTTTAATTGGCCAGGCATGATAGCTCACGCCTGTAATCCCAGCACTTTGGGAGGCCAAGGCAGGTAGATCACTTGAGGCCAGGAGTTCGATACCAGCCTGACCAACATGGTAAAACCCCATCTCTACTAAAAATACAAAAATTATCCAGGTGTGGTGACGCCCGCCTGTAATCCCAGCTACTCGAGAGGCTGAGGCACAAGAATTGCTTGACCTGGGGGGCGGAGTTTGCGGTGAGCTGAGATCATGCCACTTCACTCCAGCCTGGGTGACAGAGTGAGACTCAGCCTCAAAAAAAAAAAATTAAAAAATTAGCCTAGCATGGTTGTGTGTGCCTGTGATCATAGCTACTTGGAAGGATGAGATGGGAGGATTGCTTGAGCCCAGGAGTTCGAGGCTGCAGTGAACTAGGATTATGCCACTGCACTCTGGCCTGGGCGACAGAGTGAGACCCTGTCTCAAAACAAAACAAAATAAAGTAGCTTAACATTACATGTTTTCTTTTTTCTTTTTTCTTTTTTTTTTGAGACAAAGTCTTGCCCTATTGCCCAGACTAGAGTGCAGTGGCACAATCTCAGCTCACTGCAACCTTTACCTCCCAGACTCATGCAATTCTTGTGTCTCAGCCTTCCAAGTAGCTGGGATTACAGGTGCATGCCACTGCACCTGGCTAATTTTTGTATTTTTTAGTAGAGACAGAGTTTCGCCATGTTGTCCAGACCGGTCTTGAACTCTTGGCCTCAAGTGATCCACCTGCCTCGGCCTCCCAAAGTGCCGGGAATACAGGTGTGAGCCACCATGCCTGGCCTTAACATTACTTGTGATTTAAAACAATGTTAGTTATCATTGACTTTGCTACAGTATGTATTTTGTGTATAAGCACTTTTTTGCCCTGTAATTTTAGATTTAATTCATTAAATCTAAAGCATGGTGGCTCACTCCTGTAATCCCAGCATTTTGGGAGGCCGAGGCGGGCAGATCACGAGGTCAGGAGATCGAGACCATCCTGGCTAACATGGTGAAACCCCATCTCTACTAAAAATACAAAAAATTAGCCAGACATGGTGGCGCATGCCTGTAGTCCCAGCTACTCAGGAAGCTGAGGCAGGAGAATTGCTTGAACCCGGGAGGCGGAGGTTGCAGTGAGCCGAGATCACGCCACTGCACTCCAGCCTAGGCAACAGAGCAAGACTCTGTCTCAAAAAAAAAAAAGGAAACATTATCAAGTCTGTAGCAAAAGCTAATCTCCAACTATTAATTATTCAGTAATAATGGTTTAGAATGATTTTTGTCTGTTTTGAATAATTTCAATCTTGGCCCTGAGCTTAAAAAAAATTAATAAAACCTAATCATTGCTAAGTCATTGAAATGACTTATGGTAGGAACCACCTTCAAGGTAGTAACCTTGTCAGGATATTTAGCTTCTATTTCTGACAAAAATTCATGTTTTGTGATGGTTAAACAAGAGAGCAAATGAAATTCCCTGTTAACACTTCTAGTTCAGTAACACATGGTAGAATGAAATATTTTGGGGGGCCAGGCTCAGTGGCTCACACCTGTAATCCCAGCACTTTGGGAGGCCAAGGCAGGCAGATCACCTGAGGTCAAGAGTTTGAGACCAGCATGGTGAAACCCCGTATCTACTAAAAATAGAAAAATTAGCGAGGCATGGTGGCGTGTGCCTGTAGTCCCAGCTACTCGGGGGCTGAGGCAGGAGAATCACTTGAACCTGGGAGGCAGAGGTTGCAGTGAACTGAGATTGCACCACTGCACGCCAGCCTGGGCGACTGAGAGAGACTCTGTCTCAAAAAATATATATATATATTTTATCATGGATTAGTTTAGATGAATAATGTAATAAATAACCATAGGCTCTAAACACCTTATATTTTCCAGGGCTTTATAAATTTGCTCACCTAAGCCTTTTTCTGCTTCATACATGATTACCACTATCACTTGTTACACATCTTAGCAGATTCCACTTTGGGTTATACTGAATTATTGTTTTCTCAACTTAAAAAGAATACGTATATATATAATGCGCACACACACACACACACACACACACACACACACATATGTAAAAACTCTGCAAGGCAGGGATTTGGTGCTGGGCTCTTACCTGTTCACTTGTCATTACTGAGGGAATCCTGGTTAGTTCCTTTTCCTCTGCTGACTAATATGCTTAAATTAAGCCGGTCATCACGTCTGGTCTGAGATCAAGTCTTTTATTTATTTATTTTGTTGTTGTTGTTGTTTGTTTGTTTTTTTGAGACGGAGTCTCGCTGTGTTGCCCAGGCTAGAGTACAATGGCATGGTCTCGGCTCACTGCAACCTCTGCCTCCTGGGTTCAAGTGATTTTCCTGCGTCAGCCTCCCGAGTAGCTGGGATTACAGGCACACGCCAGCATGCATGGCTAATTTTTGTATTTTTGTAGACACAGGGTTTCACCATGTTGGGCAGGCTGGTCTTGAACTCCTGACCTCAGGTGATCCGCCTGCCTCGGCCTCCCAAAGTGCTGGGATTGCAGGTGTGAGCCACTGCGCCTGGCCTATTTATTTATTTTTGAGACAGAGTCTCACTCTGTCACCCAGGCTGGAGTGCAGTGGCATGATCTTGGCTCAGTGCAACCTCTGCCTCCCAGGCTCAAGCGACTCTCATGCCTCAGCCTCCCGAGCAGCTGGAATGACAGGTGTGTGCCAACACGCCCGGCTAATTTTTGTATTTGTAGTAGAGACAGTGTTTCACCCTGTTGGCCAGGCTGGTCTCAAACTCCCGACCCCAGGTGATCTGCCTGCGTCAGCCTCCAAAAGTGCTGGATTACAGGCATGAGCCACCGTGCCTGGCAGAAGTTAAGTCTATTGGAGATGAGGGCCCATTGTGTTGCCCAGGCTGGTCTCGAACTCCTGGGCTCAAGCAGTCCCCTCTCCTTGGCCTCCCAAAGTGTTAGGATTACAAGCATGAGCCACCATGCCCGATCAACTTTTCAGAATATTGCCTATAGTTATTCCATGCACACTATTCAAGAGAGATGTATTCGTCAGTGATATTATATTCAGCATTGACGCCTCAAATGAACAACAATTGAGCACTAATGGTAACATCTATCAAGTCGTTGATAAAGAAAATCATTCAAAATCATTTTTCTCTGGACACTTTTCTTCTGCTACTACAAACAGAATTTAATGAACTCACTGCCAGTAAGCAGCTTTCTTTGGCTGGCTTTCTTTGGAAACTTTTGCAGTTTCATTTTCATTTTTTCTTTTCTTTTTTTTTTTTTTTTTTTTGAGACAGGGTTTCTTCACTCTGGCACCCAAGTTGGAATGTAGTGCCATGATCAGCTCACTGCAGCCTCTGCCTCCAGGGCTCAAGTGATTCTCCCACCTCAGCCTCCCAAGTAGCTGGTACTATAGGCATGTGCCACCACACCTGCCTAATTAAAAAAATTTTTTTTGTACAGGCAGGGTCTTGCTATGTTGCCCAGTCTGGTCTCAAACTCCTGGGCTCAAGCGATCCTCCCACCTTGGCCTCCCAAATGTTGGGATTATAAGCATGAGCTACCACACCCAGCCTCATTTTTCATTTTTGTGCAGAAATTCTGATAAGATGTTCCATTTGAAATTTTCCTATTTTTTTCTTTCTTTCTTTCTATTTTTTTTTCTTTTTTCTGAGATGGGTTTTCCTTTGTCACCCAGGCTGGAGTGCAGTAGTGTGATCACAGCTCACTGCAGCCACGACCTCCTGGGCTCAGGCAGTCTTCCCACCTCAGCTTCCCAAGCAGCTGGGAGCACAGGCACACACCACCACTCCTGGCCAATTTTTTTTTTTTTTGATACTGATGAGGTCTTGCTGTGTTACCCAGGATGGTCTCAAATCCCTGGGCTCAAGCAATTCTCCTGCCTCAGCCTCCCAAAGTGTTGGGATTACAGGCATGAGCCACAGCACCTAGCCAAAATTTTCCAATTTTTCTGACTGTTGCTTTCCTATGAATTGGTAATACTGTGATGACTGCTTAGTCTAAGTTAACATATATTTTATTCTTTTAGCACAGATACAGTGTCACTGCATAATAAACATAATACTTTGCAATTGTATGCTTTTTTTTTTTTTTTGAGACAGTTTTACTCTGTCACCCAGGCTGGAGTGCAGTGGTGCAATCTCGGCTTACTGCAACCTCCGTCTCCCAGATTCAAGTGATTCTTCTGCCTCAGCCTCCAAAGTAGCTGGGATTACAGGCATGTACCACTACACCCAGCTAATTTTTGTATTTTTAGTAGAGATGGGGTTTCACCATGTTGGCCAGGCAGCTGGTCTCAAACTCCTGACTTCAAGTGATCCACCTGCCTCGGCCTCCCAAAGTGCTGGGATTACAGGTGTGAGCCACTGCACCCCCGACCTTGCAATTGTATACAGTAACAAAATAATCTACACTTTGCCTTGAAAGTGTGACATTCGAAGTCTACTTTTCTGGCCTGGTGCAGTGGCTCATGCCTGTAATCCCAGCACTTTGGGAGGCTGGGGCAAGAGGATCACTTGAGGCCAGGAGTTTGAGACCAGCCTGGGCAATATAGCAAGACCCCATCTCCACAAAAAATTTTTAAAAATTAGCTGTGCATAGTGGCCCCAGCTACTCAGGAGGCTGAGGTAGGAGAATTGCTTGAGCCCAGGAGGTCAAGGCTGCAGTTAGCTGTGATTAACACCCCGGCACTCCAGCCTGGGCATTGAGACAGCGAGACCCTGTCTCAAAACAAGAAAATTATACTTTTCTTCTTTTGATACAAGAATATACCTTGGCAATTTTTTTTTTTTTTTTTTTTTTTTGAGAAGGAGGCTTGCTCTGTTACCAGGCTGGAGTGCAGTGGCATGATCTCGGCTCACGGCAACCTCCGCCTCCCACCTCTGCCTCCCAGGTTCAAGCAATTCCCCTACCTCAGCCTCCTGAGTAGCTGGGACTACAGGCGCCCACCACCACACCTGGCTAATTTTTGTATTTTTAGTAGAGACAGGGTTTCACCATGTTGATCAGGCTGGTCTCGAACTCCTGACCTCGTGATCTGCCCACCTCAGCCTCCCAAAGTGCTGGGATTACAGGTATGTGCTACCACGCCTGGCCAAAATACTGCTGAGTTGTAATTGCAGCACTCCAACTTGTAGTGCACTGAGCAGCAGCACAAAGGGATGAGAGTGCCAGGTACGTGTCTGCCACAACTACTCAACTCTGCCATTGTAGTGGGAAAGCAGCCACACTACATGTGACTTTGTCCCAATAGGTTTAGGTATAGCTTTATTCCAGGAAAACTTTATTTATGGGCCCTGAAATTTGAATTTCACATAATCTTCATGTATCATGAGATATTCTTTTGATTTTTCCCCCAACTGTTTAAAGATGTAAAAACCACTCTTGGCTGGGTGCGGTGGCTCACGCCCAACACTTTGGGAGGCTGAGGCGGGTGGATCACCTGAGGTCGGGAGTTTGAGACCAGCTTGATCAACATGGAGAAACCCTGTCTCTACTAAAAATACAAAAGTAGCCAGGTATGGTGGCACATGCTTGTAATCCCAGCTGCTTGGGAGGCTGAGGCAGGAGAATTGCTTGAACCCGGGAGGCAGAGGTTGTGGTGAGCCAAGATCGTGCCATTGCACTCCAGCCTGGGCAACAAGAGCGAAACTCCGTCTCAAACAAACAAACAAACAAACGAACAAACACTCTTTGCCCACAAGCCATAAAGGTAGAGTTGATGGGCAAGATTTGGCCCATGGGCCGTGGTTTGCCAACTTTAGGTCAAAAATCTTCTGTATTGAATGTGTGCCTTTTGTGTTGCTCCCAGTTTGACCCAGAACTTTTTTAAGGTCACTACCACAAATTCTTTTTTTGTTTTTTTGAGACGGAGTTTTGCCCTGTCGCCCAGGCTGGAGTGCAGTGGCGCAATCTTGGCTCACTGCAACCTCCGACTCCCATGCTCAAGCGATTCTCCTGCCTCAGCCTCCTGAGTAGCTGGGATTAAAGGAACCTGCCACCACGCCTGGCTAATATTTGTATTTTTAGTAGAGACAGGGTTTCACCATGTTGGTCAAGCTGGTCTTGAACTCCTGACCTCGTGATCTGCCCGCCTCGGCCTCCCAAAGTACTAGGATTACAGGCGTGAGCCACCGTGCCCAGCCAACTACCACAACATCTAATAGACGTCTTCCCCTTAAAAATACCCCGATTATAACCACATAGCCCTGATAAATTCAGTGTTAGTTTGCATCTTACTTCATCTCTGTGTCTGGCCCAATTCTCTAGTTCAGAGTATTCAGTTCCAGATAGCCTGGCACATGATCCGGCGTATCCCACAGCACTGTCAACATCTGTGCCAGATGCAGCTCCCTCATCTAGTTATAGTATTCCAACCAGAAGGGTTACTTCAGCCATCAGCGTTAGGTTCTAGAACACAGAGCAAAGGCCAAATACTACCCATACCCACAACACAAAAACTGCCTCTCTGATATCCTGTTTCGTCTGAGACTGAAGCTTAAAATACCGATTCTCAGTGCTGACTGAACATTTGATCACATGCATAGCATAAAAAACAACAACAAAAAGCCCAGTCCTGATCCCAGAAGACTCATTTATTTATTTGGCCTGCAGGGAGACCTGAGGACTATATTTAAAAAAAAAGTAATGTATTAATATGGTTCAAATATAAAGTGATACAAATGGTATTTATTGAGAAGTCCTGCTCCCATCCCATCCAACTTGGAGGACCCTATAGTTAACCACTTCTATTCATCTCTTGTGTATCACACAAATGTTTATGTAAGTAAGAATATTTTTATTTTCCCCCTTTCTTACACTAAAGGAAACATATCCACTCTTCTGCATCTTGCTTTTTAAAAATCTAACAATATATCCTGGAGCAATTTCCACATCAGCATTTCGAGAGTTTCCTTATTGTTTGTTTGTTTTTATATTTGCATACTATTCCATTGTGAAGATAGACCACAGTTTATTTAACCAGTCTCCATACTTAGATATTTATTTCCAAACTCTTGTTACAAACAATGCCATAATGTATAACTTTGTACATACATCATTTCATATGTATGCAGGCATTTCTGTAGGATGAATTCCCAGAAGTGGAATTAAATGATAGATTAAATGATACATGTGCATCTATAGCTATGGTCAAATTGCCCTCCATGATGCTTATAGCGTTTTGTACTATTGCAGCAATATAGGAGAATACCTGTTTACTCACAGCTTCATCAACAGCGTGTGTCACAATAGGCTGGGATTATGCAGCAGTGGCTTAACTATTTCTGACACAGGGCAATGTTCCTCTCTGCAGCGGCTCAGATCCAGGCTGGTGGAAGTCCCCCATCCTGAGGCTACACCAAATGGAAAACTTCACCTTCTCCCTTAGTAGCTGAATTGGGGAACAGAACTGGAGAATCCCCATAGTTTGTTTACTAGCACCAGCTATTAAATCCTTTAGCCCAGAGGAAAATATGTTAATTCTGCTCACATTTTATGGGCCAGAATGAGTCACATGCTAAGCCTAAATTCAGGGGGTACAGGAAATTGTATAGTCCATATTCTCAGAAGTAGAGGAGAACTGGATATTAATAAAATTATATGTCCAACTTTTAGATTCTTGCCAATCTGATAGGTGAAAAAAAATGTTTAGAGTAGTTTTATTTTGCATTGCTCTTATTAGGAATGAGGTCAAGCATCTTTTCATATGTTCAAGGGCTATCATGAGTATTTATTAAAACTTCTAGCCAATTCTAATGTGCAACCAGGCTTGCACCTCCTGGGGCTTTCCTACTCAGTTTAGATTTTCTGAGAGAAACATCTTTTCCCTCCATGATTAGTAGGACCGCAATGACTGACCAAGCGAGAATTCGTTCTATAGCTGAGACTGCCTTTTATGTAATAGCAATAGGGTGTCTCATTATAAAATGACTTTCACTCCATAACCATAGCATTCATGTTATATAACCTGTGTACCATAATGGGTGGCCAGATGGTCCTTCAGTAATAGAGCCAGAATTAGAAATCTTTGACTAAAAACAACCAAGAGTCAATGCTTACTAAGAATATTGCATCAATGCCTGTTATCATCATCTCTATTTGAAGGAGGAAGTATTTTATAATGGATCTTCACTGAACTCGAATCTTTGATAGGGTAAGATCTTTTTTTTTTTTTTAATTGAGATGGGGTCTCACTCTGTCACTCAGGCTGGAGTGCAGTGGCTTGATCTTGGCTCACTGCAACCTCCAACTTCCAGGCTTAAGTGATCCTCCCACCCCAGCCTCCCGAGTAGCTGTGACCACAGGTGTGTGCCAATCTGATAGGGCAAAGTATTTTAATGCTGTAGATTGTGTATGGACAGAAGACTTTAATCCTAAATCCACTTTTCCCAACACAAGACTAAAACCTCAAGAGCTAGTATAAAATCATGAACATAGTTTTTCCTGCTCAGGTACCTGTTTCCACTTTTTTATCTCCTACCCATCGTGGAGCAGTTTCTTGGGACATCTTTTCTTCTAAAATTGAAGATTTTATTTTTGTTTAAACTCCTAGATCACCTAGGTTCCTCCCACTCAATTCCTGGTGCCAAGCCTATTCAGAAAGTAGTCATGACTGAGATCAGGGCCTAACCCTCCTAGAATTAGGCAATCAGATCCGTCTATACTTGCAACACCAGAGTGACTCAATGGTCTTACAAAAGTTTACTCGCCATGGATTCATGATGTAATCATCTTAACTAACAAGCTGTATTAGCATGCTTTGGCTGCAGTATCAGAAATCCCTATTCAGAATATCAGAAATCCCTATTCAGAATAGTTTGAACCAGGCGCAAGGGCATTTATTATTTTTCATAACACGAACTCTGTAGCAGGCAGCTCAAGATGCAGGATGTCCAGGCCGTGGGTCTGCTTCTGTGTGATTTTTTTTGGTTCTAATTTCTTTCAGGTTTTGGCTTCATCCTCTGGCTGGTTATCCCAGGCCTCACATCCAGTTATGCCAATGCCCAGTGGGAGAAGGACAGTCATTTCCTTGTGTCCTTTTTTTAGAGACAGGGTCTCACTATGTTGCCCAGACTGGAGTGCAGTGGCACGATCATCATTCACTGCAGCGTCAACCTCCTGGGCTCCAGTAATCCTCCTGCCTCAACCTCCCAAGTATCTGGGACCACAGTTATGTGCCACCATGCCTGGCCTTGTGTCCTCTTTTATTTTTTTCCTTTTTGCAGAGATGAGGTCTCTCACTATGTTGCTCAGGCTGGTCTCAAACTCCTGGCCTCAAATGATCCTCCTACCTTGGCCTCCCAATACGCTGGGATTACAAGTATGAGCCACCAAGGCCAGCCCTTGTGTCCCTTTTTAAGGGCAAAGAGCACTTCCTCCAGAAACCTGGGAGCTCTCCCTTTACACCTCATCCCATCAGGGCACATGCCCATTCCTAAAGCAAGGACCAGCAAGAATGGGACCACCTGTGCTTGACTGAGAGCATACAAGACTCTGGCTTTCTGCTAGGCATGGTGGCTCATGCCTGTAATCTCAGCACTTTGGGAGGCCAAGACAGGTGGATCACCTCAGGTCAGGAGTTTGAGACCAGCCTGACCAATATGGTGAAACCCCATCTCTACTAAAAATACAAAAATTGCCAGGCACGGTGGCTCACGCCTGTAATCCCAGCACTTTGGGAGGCCAAGGCGGGCGGATCACGAGGTCAGGAGATCGAGACCATCCTGGCTAACACGGTGAAACCCCATCTCTACTAAAAATACAAAAAATTAGCTGGGCACGGTGGCAGGTGCCTGTAGTCCCAGCTACATGGGAGGCTGAGACAGGAGAATGGCACGAACCTGGGAGGTGGAGCTTGCAGTGAACTGAGATCCTGAGACTCCGTCTCAAAAAAAAAAGAAAGACTGTGGCTTTGCCTTCAAGCAGAAGGAAACATTTCTTTGGGTAATCAGACGCATGCGGACTAAAACTCCTCCTTGCTGGATTTCAGGAAAAGAAGCCCTTTGTAAGATCCTGAGATAATGAACATTTAAGTGACAAATAGGTTCAGCACACCTGTATTAAGCATCTCCCAGGAGCTAGACTTGGGGACGCAAAGGTGAATGTGATATGGTCCTGCTTGGTGGTACTTAGTCTAGTGGAGGAATAAGCACTATTCAATATGATTTTAACTTGGCTCCTCAAATAGCCTTCCTACAGAAAGAGAATGAGCTTTTTTTTCTCCTTTCACTTGCTCCTTCCCCACCTCCTCTCCTCTCCCTTCCTTTTCTTACTATTCATTCTACAAAAACTTCTTAAATGCCTACTCTGTGCCAGGCACAATGCTCTGGGATCCCATCAGAAAACTTACATTCTGGTCAGTTACCTTTCTTATTGTAAATGAGTAATAATGGTCTTCTGATTATAAGATTTGTCGTGATTTTGGTTAGTACCTGTAAGACGCTAGCCACCTCTCGTCCTGTGAACCCAGGGCCACACTCAGGGCCATCAATGGAGACTGTGTCATGTGCTGCCTAAGCTGGCCAACTGGCTTCCCTAAATGACATGCTAATAGGAGCGAACAGAAGTGGGATTTGTTTGTTTGTTTGTTTGTTTGTTTTTTGAGATAGGGTCTTACTTACTCTGTCACCCAGGCTGGAGTGCAGCGGCGTGATCTTGGCTCACTGCAACCTCCACCTCCCAGGCTCAAGCAATCCTCCTGCCTCAGCCTCCCGAGTAGCTGGGATTACAGGCGCCTGCCACCATGCCCGGCTAATTTTTGTATTTTTAGTACAGAAGAGGTCTCTCACAATGTTGGCCAGGCTGGTCTCAAACTCCTGACCTCAAGTGATTCACCCACCTTGGCCTTCCAAAGTGCTGGGATTATAGGTGTGAGCCAAGGCACCTGGCCCCCAGCGGAAGTTTTTTTTTTTTTTTTGAGATGGAGTCTTACTCTGTCACCCGGGCTGGAGTGCAGTGGCTCGATCTCGGCTCACTGCAAGCTCCACCTCCCGGGTTCACGCCATTCTCCTGCCTCAGCCTCCCGAGTAGCTGGGACTACAGGCGCCCGCCACAACGCCTGGCTAATTTTTTGTATTTTTAGTAGAGACGGGGTTTCACCGTGTTAGCCAGGATGGTCTCGATCTCCTGACTTCGTAATCCACCCATCTCGGCCTCCCAAAGTGCTGAGATTACAGCTGTGAGCCACCGCGCCCAGCCCCAACAGAAGTTTTAAGTGGTGGAATGACACGATCAGTATTAGCCTATCTTGGAGAAGGGAAACTTGAAACAAACCACATTTTAAAAAAGAAAAAAAAAAAAGCCAAATCAACCCACAACAGAACTTGGTCTCTCAATGTTGCCCAGGCTGGTCTTGAACTCCTGGACTCAAGTGATCCTCTTGCCTTGCCCTCCTAAAGTGCTTGAATTACAGGCATGAGCCACCACACAGGCCTTTTTTTTTTTTTTTTGAGATGAGATCTCACTCTGTCAACCAGGAGTACAGTGGCAGGATTATAGTTCACTGCAGCCTCAACCTCTTGGGCTCAAGCAATCCTCCCGCCTTAGCCTCCCAGGTAGCTGAGACTACAGGTGCAGACCATCACGCCCAGCTAATTATTTTTATTCTTATTTTGTGTGTGTGTGTGTAGACAGGGTCTCGCTGTGTTGCTCAGGTTAGTTTCAAACTCCTGGGCTTGCCGGGCACAGTGGCTCATGCCTGTAATCCCAACACTTTGGGAGGCCGAGGAGGGCAGATCACCTGAGGTCAGGAGTTCGAGACCAGCTTGACCAACATGGAGAA
The DNA here is from genome assembly GCF_009828535.3 of Hylobates moloch. Classification (NCBI taxonomy): domain Eukaryota; kingdom Metazoa; phylum Chordata; class Mammalia; order Primates; family Hylobatidae; genus Hylobates; species Hylobates moloch. The sequence continues at coordinate 3,753,232 of NW_026652294.1, forward strand.
ACCCTGTCTCTACTAAAAATACATAATTAGTCGGGTGTGGTGGTGCATGCCTGTAATCCCAGCTACTCAGGAGGCTAAGGTGGGAGAAAAGCTTGAACCTGGGAGGTGGAGGTTGCAGTGAGCCGAGATCGCGCCATTGCACTCCGGCCTGGGCAACAAGAGTGAAACTCCGTCTCAAAAAAAAAAAAAAAAAAAAAAAAAAAAAACTCCTGGGCTCAAGTAATCCTCCTGCCTTGGCCTCCCAAGGTGCTGGGATTTATAGACATGAGGCACTGCAGCCATCTGTTTTCATTTAATATATATTTTTTTTTTGAGATGGAGTCTTGCTCTGTCATCCAGGCTGGAGTGCAGTGATGTGATCTTGGCTCACTGCAATCTCTGCCTCCTGGGTTCAAACGATTCTCCCACCTCAGCCTCCTGAGTAGCTGGGATTACAGGCATGCACCACCACGCCTGGCTAATTTTGTATTTTTAGTAGAGATAGGGTTTCTCCATGTTGGTCAGGCGGGTCTTGAACTCAGGTGATCTGCCCGCCTCGGCCTCCCAGCCGCTGCGCCTGGCCTTGATTTAATTTCTTTTTTTTTTTTTTTTTTGAGACAGAGTCTCACTCAGTTGCCAGGCTGGAGTGCAGTGGCACGATCTCAGTTCACTGCAACCTCCACCTCCCGGGTTCAATCGATTCTCCTGTGTAGCTGGGACTACAGGCACGCGCTACCACACCCAACTGATTTTTTTTTTTTTTCTGAGATGGAGTCTCGCTGTCGCCCAGGCTGGAGTGCAGTGGTGCGATCTCGGCTCACTGCAACCTTCACCTCCTGGGTTCCTGCCATTCTCCTGCCTCAGCCTCCCAAGTAGCTGGGACTACAGACGCCCGCCACCTCGCCCGGCTAATTTTTGTATTTTTAATAGAGACGGGGTTTCACTGTGTTAGCCAGGATGGTCTCGATCTCCTGACCTCATGATCCTCCCACTTTAGCCTCCCAAAGTGCTGAGATTACAGGCATGAGCCACCGTGCCCGGCCTAATTTTTGTATTTTTAGTAGAGACGGAGTTTCACCATATTGGCCAAGATGGTCTCGATCTCTTGACCTTGTGATCCGCCTGCCTTGGCCTCCCAAAGTGCTGGGATTACAGGCGTGAGCCACCACGCCCGGCTTGGTTTAATTTCTAAATGACCTAGAGGTGCTCTTGGTCTCCAAGGTTTGTATCTTCTTTAGGGTGTTGCTGTGCTTCCTTCAGCATTGGCAGGGGTTGGGTGAGCAGTTTCTTTCCTATTTATAAATGGCTTGCCTCACTCTCTTGCTTTTAGTCTATGGTCAAGTCCTAGCTGGGTGCAGTGGCTCACACCTGGAATCCCAGCACTTTGAAAGGCAGAGGTAGGAGGATGGTTTGAGCCCAGGAGTTCAAGATCAGCTTGCACAACACAGCGAGACCTGGTCTAAAAAAAAAAAAAAAAAATTAGCAGGGCGTGGTGGCATGTGCTTGTGGCCCCAGCTACTCAGGAAGCTGAGGTGGGAGGATCGCTTATGCCTGGGAGGTCAAGGCTGCAGTGAGCCATGATTACATCACTGCAATCCAGCATGGGCAACTAAGCAAGTGTCAGTCAAGTCAAGTCCTATCCATATTTTGGGACATTTTGGGGGGAATATTTAAAGCACTTAAATGCAAAGATCAATGTCAAGTTAGCTTTACTTTTTCTCTGATTTGGGCCCTGGGATCTGGCACCTAGACTTCTGCCTTGTGGCCGTAGTCAGGGAACCAGACCTTTGCCCTAAGCCTTAAGCCAGAGCTCCGATTTCTAACTTGCCTTTCTTGGCTATCTGGTCAGCCCAGGGACAGGAGGCTTGATCTTTTTAAAATTTAATTTTTAGCTGGGCACAGTAGTTCACGCCTATAATCCCAGCACTTTGGGAGGCCAAGGCGGGTGGATCACCTGAGGTCAGGAGTTCAAGATCAGCTTGGCCAACATGGTGAAACCCTTCCTCTACTAATAATACAAAAATTAGCCAGGTGTGGTGGCATGTGCCTGTAATCCCAGCTACTTGGGAGGCTGAGGCAGGAGAATTGCTTGAACTTGGGAGGCGGAGGTTGCAGTGAGCCAAGATTGCGCCATTGCACTCCAGGCTGGATCACAAGAATGAAACTCCATCTCCAAAAAAATATTTAATTTTCTAAGAAGTGTAGGGGGGCAGGTCTTGCTATGTTAACCAAGCTGGTCCCAGACTCCTGGCCTCAAGTGATCTCGCTTTAGCCTCTCGAGTACCTGGGATTATAGGTGCAAGACAGAGGGCCTGGTTCAGGAGTCCTGCTCTTGAACTTCAGCTGTATTGGCAGGGTCCTCTACTACCTGCTGCTAAGCAGCTGCGAAGCTAAGTGGTGACTCTAGGGCCAGAAACTCTGCTACTCTATTTGTTTAAATCCATGAAATGTGTTAAAGGCCAGGGTCCTTCTGAGTGCCCTGTCTTAGCTGGGTCTACAACAGCCCTATCCTTGGTGATCTAACTCTCCAGTCATCTATCTCTGCTCCATCCAATTTCAGCCACACAAAGAAAATAAAGGCCAGGCCAGGCCAGGCTCAGTGGCTCACGCCTGTAATCCCAGCACTTTGGGAGGCCAAGGCGGGTATATCACAAGTTCAGGAGATTGAGACCATCCTGGCTAACACGGTGAAACCCCGTGTCTACTAAAAATACAAAAAATTAGCCGGGCATGGTGGCAGGCACCAGTTGTCCCAGCTACTCAGGAGGCTGAGGCAGGAGAATGGTGTGAACCCGGGAGGTGGAGCTTGCAGTGAGCCGAGACCGTGCCACTGCATTCCAGCCTGGACGACAGAGTGAGACTCCGTCTCAAAAAAAAAAAAAAGAAAGAAAAGAAAGACCATCAGATGTCAGCTCCTTCCAGCTGAAACTTATTTGTATAGGTTCTGGGTTGAATTGTGCTCCCCTGACTCCCCTGCCAAATTAATATGTGGATGTTCTAATCCCCAATACCTCAGAATGTGACCTTATTTGGAGATAGGGTCTTAACAAAGGTAATCACTGAAAGTAAGGTTTTTGGGGTGGGCCTTAATCCAGTATAACTGGTGTCCTTAAGATGATGTAAAGATACAGGGAGAAGACTGCCCTGTACAAGCCAGGGAGAGACCCAGAACAGATCTTTCTCTCACCACTCTCAGAAGGAACCAACACTTTGATTCCTCTAGAACTGTGAGAAAATAAATTTCTAGACTGGGTGCAGTGGTTCATGCCTATAATCCCAGTACTTTGGGAAGCCAAGGCTGGCTGATCACTTGAGCTCAGGAATTTCAGAGCAGCCTGGCCAACCTCATCTCTACAAAAAATACAAAAATCAGTTGGGTGTGGTGGCACATGTCTATAATCCCAGCTATTTAGGAGGCTGCGGTGGGAGGATCACTTATGCCTGAGAGGTTGAGGCTGCAGTGAGCCGTGATCCCACCACTGAACTCCAGCTTGGGTAGCAGAGTGAGACACTATCTCAAAATATATATATGGCTGGGTGCAGTGGCTCATGCCTATAATCCCAGTACTTTGGGAGGCTGAGGCGGGCAGATCACCTGAGGTCAGGAGTTCGAGACCAGCCTGGCCAACATGGTGAAACCCCGTCTCTACTAAAAATACAAAAAATTAGCCGGGCGTGATGGCGGGTGTCTGTAATCCCAGCTATTTGGGATGCTGAAGCAGGGGAATTGCTTAAACCTGCGAGGCGGAGGTTGCAGTGAGCTGGGACTGTGCTATTGCACCCCATCCTGGGTGACAGAGCAAGACTCTGTCGCAAAAAAAAAAAAAAAAAAAAAAAAAGCCAGGTGTGGCATGCCTGTAATCCCAGCTACTCGGGAGGCTAAGGCACAAGAATTGCTTGAACCTGGGAGGCCGAGGTGGCAGTGAGCCGAGATCGAGCCACTGCACTCTAGCCTGGGTGACAGAGTGAGACTGTCTCAAAAACAAAACAAAACAAACAACAACAAAAAGTATACAGGAGGATGTACATAGGTCATATGCAAATACTTCACCATGGTCACATTTAATATTCTATTAATTTTCTTTTCTCTTTTTTTTT
>NW_026652294.1:3757318-3776563 GCF_009828535.3 Hylobates moloch
GAGCGCACGGTAAGGGACTGGCAGGCAGCTCCACCTGCAGCCCTGGTGCGGGATCCACTGGGTGAAGCCAGCTGGGCTCCTGAGTCTGGTGGAGACGTGGAGAACCTTTATGTCTAGCTCAGGGATTGTAAATACACCAATCGGCAGTCTGTATCTAGCTCAAGGTTTGTAAACACACCAGTCAGCACCCTGTGTCTAGCTCAGGGTTTGTGAATGCACCAATCGACACTCTGTATCTAGCTACTCTGGTGGGGCCTTGGAGAACCTTTGTGTCGACACTCCGTATCTAGCTAATCTAGTGGGGACCAGGAGAACCTTTGTGTCTAGCTCAGGGATTGTAAACGCACCAATCAGCACCCTGTCAAAACAGACCACTCGGCTCTATCAATCAGCAGGATGTGGGTGGAGCCAGATAAGAGAATAAAAGCAGGCTGCCCGAGCCAGCAGTGGCAACCCGCTCGGGTCCCCTTCCACACTGTGGAAGCTTTGTTCTTTCGCTCTTTGCAATAAATCTTGCTACTGCTCACTGTTTGGGTCCACACTGCTTTTATGAGCTGTAACACTCACCACAAAGGTCTGCAGCTTCACTCCTGAAGCCAGTGAGACCACGAGCCCACCAGAAGGAAGAAACTCTGAACACATCCGAACATCAGAAGGAACGAACAACTCCAGACCCGCCACCTTAAGAGCTGTAACACTCACCGCAAGGGTCCGCGGCTTCATTCTTGAAGTCAGTGAGGCCAAGAACCCACCAATTCTGGACACACTAACAGGGGCTGGGAGACTGACAGGGTGACCCAGGTCACCACGGGGGAGATTTCTGTTCAGGGAGTAGTGGTAGGAGGAGGCACCAAGTCTGAGAGACTACTTAGAATAAACTCACGGCCGGGCGCGGTGGCTCACGCTTGTAATCCCAGCACTTTGGGAGGCCGAGGCGGGCGGATCACGAGGTCAGGAGATCGAGACCACAGGTGAAACCCTGTCTCTACTAAAAAATACAAAAAATTAGCCGGGCGTAGTGGCAGGCGCCTGTAGTCCCAGCTACTCGGAGAGGCTGAGGCAGGAGAATGGCGTGAACCCGGGAGACAGAGCTTGCAGTGAGCCGAGACTGCGCCACTGCACTCCAGCCTGGGTGACAGAGTGAGACTCCGTTTCAAAAAAAAAAAAAAAAAAAAAAAAAAGAATAAACTCACAGAACTGCCCACAGGCCAACACCTACTTGAACTTCAAGTAACTGACTTTTCCACTCAAAAAATAATCACTGGCTAGGGCGCAGTGGCTCACGCCTGTAATCCCAGCACTTTGGGAGGCTGAGGCAGGCGGGTCACCTGAGGTTGGGAGTTCGAGACCAGCCTGACCAACAAGGAGAAACCTCATCTCTACTAAAAATACAAAATTAGCCGAGCATGGTGCTGCATGCCTGTAATTCCAGCTACTCGGGAGGCTGAGGCAGGAGAATCACCTGAACCCAGGAGGCGGAGGTTGCGGTGAGCTGAGATCGCACCATTGCCCTGCAGCCTGGGCAACAAAAGCGAAACTTCATCTCAAAACAAAACAAAACAAAACAAAACAAAAAATAATCACTAAGTGCTTGCCTGCTGGGCCCCAGATACAAAGTAGTGACAAAATGGAAACACTCCCATCCTGTCCTGGAATCTACAGTCTGATTGGGAAGACAGCAGGCAAACCAGCAGATACACAATCACAAACAGCCAGGGCAGCCCCCTGGAAACATAAGGGTCCTGAGAGACAGGGAGAGGAGGCCACACTAATGCAAGACTGACAGAAAGAGAAGGAGCCAGCCTGCAGAGAGTCAGGGGAGCCCATTCAGGCAGATAGGGGCCATAAGGCAGAAAGAACTCACATCAGAAATCCCACACGAGCCTGCAGGTGATGAAGGCAGAAGGGACTAGGGTAGGCAAAGAGAGCCTGGACTGCATTGTGAGTGTGTGGGGTTCCATGAGAGAGTTCTGGAAGAATATACCCCTCGCTTCTTCTTTTTTTTTTTTTAGATGGAGTTTCGCTCTTGTTGCCCAGGTTGGAGTGCAATGGTGCAATCTTGGCTCACTGCAACCTCCGCCTCCCAGGTTCAGGTGATTCTCCTGCCTCAGCCTCCTGAGTAGCTGAGATTACAGGCTCCTGCCACCACGCCCGGCTAATTTTTGTATTTTTAGTAGAGACAGGGTTTCACCATGTTGGTCAGGCTGGTCTTGAACTCCTGACCTCAGGTGATCCACCCGCCTTGGCCTCCCAAAGTGCTGGGATTACAGGCGTGAGCCACTGTGCCCGGCCCCCTGTGCACCCTTCTGTTTTGAAACATTACGCTGGAGGCTGTGTGGCCAAAGTGCCAATTGCAACACGAGCGCTAACTCTTACCATCCCAGGCACTTTCTGGCTCAGGTAACCTTCCCACTGTTCTCAGAGGTAGCCCGTTTCACAAGGAGGAAAACAGGGCTCTGAGTGGCCAGGTGGGAAGGATGGAGTGAGCGGTCATGTCCAGGCTACACTTTATGGCCTCTCAGGGACTCCTGGGTCCCTGGTGCTGTTCATGAAAGTGAGAGGTGGGGAGGGCTTGGCTGGGCTGGAAGTAGGAAATGGTGAGAAGTGGAGAGATTCCAGAGACAGTGAGGTGGTAAGATGGACCCGGCTTGGTGTGGGATGTGATGTGTGGTGAGGGAACTGAAGCTGGAGGATGCTCATGCAGGGGCTATGCTTGGCGTGAGCTGCCCGAAGGACAGTGGCTTACAGAAGCTGGTATGGCACTCAGTCTTACCTAGGTTGCTGTCGATCTTCTGGTGATAGGCTCGAAGGTGTGGGTTCTTTGGGTAAGCATCGGTACTCATGGCAGAACCAGCCCCTCTGGGGACAGGGTCTAAGTTTAGAAGGAAACACCAGGAGAGCTGTTAATTGACATTCCTTCAAATGCTGCTTCACACACCCAAAACAATTTCATCTGGAAAATGGGTGGAATGAATGAAGGGGCTGGTTCTGAGGCTATCTAGAGGGATGAGGGAGGAGCACAGCACAGGCTCATGGACCAGAAGGAGAGACGCTTCCCCGGGGTAGGAGAGGGTTCTCACTTTCCCTCAGTACTTGGGAGATCAAACACCCTCAAACTAAGGGTCACATACTCCTGGTGCACAAGCTCAGGAAAGACAGAGTCACACAAGTGACAATACACCAGTGGAACTGCAATAATGCAAAACTACACAGTCTGTGGACAAAGTATAAAAATACAAATTGTTACGTTACATAAATGGAATTATGGGTAATTTTGTTTCTTTCTGAAATTTATTTCTACACTATCTTTTCACTTGAAACAAATAAGCAAAAAAAAAAAAAAGAAATGTTAAATAATGCACATTTGCCGCAAGAAATCTTCCTTGAACTTTAGTTTCTTCTTTTTTAAAATTATCTTTCTCAGCTTGAATGAACTTCAGTTTCTAAATGCACACAGAAAACCCCTGTCATCCCAGTTTCTCTCTTTTAGGGAAACATCACTTTCTAGACTTAGCATATTTCCTCCAGTACCAACCAACTGAAACCATTCTGCAAACCGTGTCAATTTTTTCTTCAGTCTTTTAAGTTAATATATACTGCACAAAAGAAAACTCTTTAATTCCTGAAAATTGTGTCTTGGGTGCAGTGTCCTGTGCCACTTCTCCATGGTGTGATGAGGCCGGTTTTCCCAGCCCTTGCCTTTCAATTTACACTCACTTCCTCCACTTGCCTTTCCAGACTGAACTGTGCTGATGATGTTAGTCTCTCTTGCTCCTCGCTCTTCCTCCATCTGGTCTCTCCTCAGCTGCATCAACCACAACCATGGTAGGTTCCAGAGCTTCCATGGTGTATTGTTTTCTTGAAGACAGCAGAGTACGCCTTTGGTTTCTAGCACCAATTTCAATGTATCTGGCTATTGGGAAGCCTATGGAGGAGGCCCCAGGAGCCTTAAATTCCTTTCCAAATAAGGGATGTTTCTGGGCCTATCACTTGATAGAAGTGGAATGATTCGATCAACACTGTCTTGCACACCTTGTCCATGTGTCTGCTGCTCCTCCTACTTGGGCTGGAGGCTGTATTAGTCCCTCACTGATGCTGTGACAAATGACCACAAACTTGTCTTACGGTTCTGGAGGTCGGAAGTCCAACATGGGTCTCACTGGGCTGAGTTGAGGTGTCCTCAGGGTTGCACTCCTTCTGGAGCTCTTGGGAAGAATCTAATTCCTCACCTTTTGCAGTTTCTACAGTTCACCTGTGTACCTTGGCAGGTGGGCCCCTTTCTCTATCTTCAAGGCCAGCAGCATCTTCAGATATCTGACTCTGCTGCTCTCTCTCCTGCTTCTCTTTCCACTTAAAAGGGACCTTTGTGATGACACTGGATCCAACTGGACAACCCAGGATAATCTCCCCATCTTGCTGATTAGCAATTGTAACTCCATCTGCAACTGTAATTTCGCCTTTGCCATATAACCTAACACACTCACGGGGTCTGGGGATTAGGACGTGGACAGCTTTGGGGGGCCATTATTCTATTTACCAAGGGGTTTTTCTGCAGTTGGCTTTTTACCGCTGGAACAACTGAGAATGACACAGGCAGGAACCGATGATGGGTACGCTCATTTTCTTTTTTGAGACAGAGTTTCACTCTTGTTACCCAGGCTATAGTGCAGTGGCGTGATCTCAGCTCACTGCAACCTCTGCCTCCCAGGTACAAGTGATTCTCCTGTCTCAGCCTCCCAAGTAGCTTGGATTAGAGGCATGTGCCACCACATTTGGCTAATTTTTTTGTATTTAGTAGAGACAGGGTTTCACCATGTTATTAGGCTGGTCACAAACTCCTGACCTCAGGTGAGTCACCCAGCTTGGCCTCCCAAAGTGCTGGGATTACAGGCGTGTATTACTGTGCCAGGCCGGCCAGGCAGGCTCATTTTCAACGGAATGCAGGCCCTCACTTCCTTATTCTCCTCTCCATGGAGGGAGAGAGAGAGAGAGAGGAGGAGCCCCACCATAATGCACACCCCCAGCTCTGCAAGAGCGTGCTGGGTCCCTAAGGCCCTTCGGCTAGCATGGATGATGCCAGCAGCTGGGGCCCCTGCCCACCTCCCCAGAGAGGTTGCCACTGCCCCCCAAGGACCAACGCCAAACCTAGAGGTCTCCCCCCAGAATTCAAATGTGGTTGTGCACACAGGTATCCACTTACCTGTATCATCCAGCTTTCTAAGGTTTGGGTGGCTGGCCTGGTACTTTGCTTCCTGTTCTTTACTTGTACTTATGGCTTCTTTCAATCTTTGGATAAAAGTTCACAAAAAAGAAAACATTTAAAAAGGAAAAACCCCTATGACAATGTTATCAGTCTTTCCACATAGTGCCTGTGTGCTAAAAATCAAATGCCTCCTCTGTGCCAAACTCCTTCTGACCAAAGTAGGGATTTCAACAGCTTCTCCCAGGAGCACAGTTGGCCAAGCAATAAGCTTATGAAGACCCCTGCCTCAGAAGTGTGGCAGCTAAGCCAGGTATGGTGACTCATGCCTGTAATCCCAGCATTTTGGGAAACTGAGGTGGGAGAATTGCCTGAGCCCATGAGTGTGAGATCTGGGCAACATAATGAGACCTTGTCTTTACTGAAAAAAAAAAAAAAAAAAAAAAAAAAAAAAGCAGTGTAGCATTGAGTTAGGTGGCCCTCCCTCAGGGAAACCTGGATTCCTAGGACCAGGCAGATGAAAAGCACATGGAACAACCAAACGGGTACTTTAGACCACAGTTAGCAAACAATGACCTGCTGACCACATCTGGCTCACCTCTCACCTCCTGTTTTTGTATTGTTTCTCCGTTCTTTTTTTTTTTTTTTTTTTTTGAGATGGAGTCTTGCTCTGTTGCCCAGGCTGGAGTGCAGTGGTGCGATCTTGGCTCACTGCAAGCTCCGCCTCCTGGGTTCATGCCATTCTCCTGCCTCAGCCTCCCGAGTAGCTGGGACCACAGGCGCCCGCCACCACGCCTGGCTAATTTTTTGTATTTTTAGCAGAGATGGGGTTTCACTGTGTTAGCCAGGATGGTCTCGATCTCCTGACCTCGTGCTCCGCTGGCCTTGGCCTCCCAAAGTGCTGGGATTACAGGCATGACTCACCATGCCCGGCCTTTTTTTTTTTTTTTTTTTTTGAGACAGAGTCTCACTGTTACCCGGGCTGAAGTACAGTGGTGCAATCTCCACTCACTACAACCTCTGCCTCCCAGGCTTAAGGGATTCTCCTGCCTCGGCCTCTCAAGTAGCTGGGGCTACAGGCAGGCACCACCATGCCTGGCTGATTTTTGTTATCTTTAGGAGACACTGGGTTTCACCATGTTGGCAGGGCTGGTCTCACACTCCTGACCTCAAACGATCCACCCACCTCGGCCTCCCAAAGTGCTGGGATTACAGGCCTGAACCACCATGCCCAGCTTTATTTTTGTGTTTTTCTGTAGAGACGGGGTTTCGCCATGTTGCTCAGGCTGGGATCAAGTGATCCTCCTGCCTCAGTCTCCCAAATTGCTGAGATTACAGGCATGAGCCACCATGCCTGAACCTCTCCATAACTGTTGATGGCTTCACCTGCCTGTTCTTTCTGCCATCACCACCAGCTTTGTTACCTACACTGGTTTCTCCCCAGCCCCACTCTGAGTTTGAAGTAGTTATCTAATTTCCTCCCTACCACACCTTACATCTTGATCTGGGTGGTGGCCACACTAGTGTACACAGGTTCACAGTCACTGGCTCTCCACTTAAGATGCACGCATTTTACTGTACCTTAGTGATGCATTAAAAAAAATTGCTCTGCAGTTAGGTGTCGTGGCTCATGCCTGTAATCCTAGCACTTTGGGAGGCCGAGGTGGGAGGACTGCTTGAGGCCAAGAGTTCAAGACCAACCTGGCCAACACAGCAAGACCTCATCTCTTAAAAAATAAATAAATAAAATGAAAAAGAAAAGCTCCACATTACAGAATTAAAACAAAGAGAGAGGTCAGGTGTGGTGGCTCACGCTCATAATCCTAGCACTTTGGAAAGCTGAGGCGGGCGGATCATCTGAGATCAAGAGTTCAAGACTAGCCTGGCCAACATGGAGAAACCCTATCTCTCCTAAAAATACAAAAATTAGCCAGGCATGGTGGCACATGGCTGTAATCCCAGCTACTCAGGAGGCTGAGGCAAGAGAATTGCTTGAACCCGGGAGACGGAGGTTTCAGGGAGCTGAGATGGTGCCACTGCACTCCAGCCTGGGCAACAGAGTGAGACTGTCTCCAAAAAAAAAAAAAAAAAAAAAAAAAAGCAAGCCTGGCGCAGTGGCTCAGCACTCTAGGAGGCCGAGGCAGGTGGATCACCTGAGGTCAGGAGGTTGAGACCAGACTGGCCAACATGGTGAAACCCCATCTCTACTAAAAATACAAAAATTAGGCTGGGCGTGGTGGCTCACGCCTGTAATCCCAGCACTTTGGGAGGTGGAGGTGGGCGGATCATGAAGTCAGGAGATCGAGACCATCTTGGCTAACACAGTGAAACCCTGTCTCTACTAAAAATACAAAAAATTAGCCAGGCGTGGTGGCGGGCGCCTGTAGTCCCAGCTACTCGGGAGGCTGAGGCAGGAGAATGGCATGAACCCGGGAGGTGGAGCTTGCAGTGTGCCGAGATTGCGCCATTGCACTCCAGCCTGGGTGACAGAGTGAGACTCCGTCTCAAAAAAAAGAATTAGCCAGGCATGGTGTGGGCTCCTGTAATCCCAGCTACTTGGGAGGCTGAGGCAGGAGAATCGCTTTAACCTGGGAGGCAGAGATTGCAGTGAGCCGAGATCGCGCCTTTGCACTCCAGTCTGGGCAACAAGGGCGAAACTCCATCTCAAAAAAACAAATAAATAAAATAAAAAAATAAATAAATAGAGCGAGAGATAGAGAGATGGTTATGGAACCTGAGTTATCACATAATATCAAGCATTTTTTCTGGGTTAAATGGAAGAAAAAGGCTATCAAACCAAAAGAAGAATATGGTTAAAACTATGAAAATACTGAATAAGGGGAAAAATGAAATTTTCTGTTTTTGTGTTGTGGTAGATATAGATTGTCTGTAATATGGCCGTGTTGTTTTTGTAATAAAAACAGACACAGTGATGTGAAATACAAACAATTGTAATCTACTTTAGCAGAAACTCCATTCCTTTATCCTTGAACATGTAACACTGAAGTCTACCAAAATCTCATGAATTTTTTTTTTTTTTTTTGAGACAGAGTCTTGCTCTGTTGCCCAGGCTGGAGTGCAGTGGCGCGATCTCAGCTCACTGCAAGCTCCGCCTCCTGGGTTCATGCCATTCTCCTGCCTCAGCCTCCCGAGTAGCTGGGACTACGGGCAGCCACCACCACGCCTGGCTAATTTTTTGTATTTTTAGTAGAGATGGGGTTTCACCATGTTAGCCAGGATGGTCTCGATTTCCTTACTTGGTGATCCGCCCGCCTTGGCCTCCCAAAGTGCTGGGATTATAGGCGTGAGCCACCGTGCCTGGCCCCCAGTCTCATGTATGATTTTATATTTCAAGCCAAAACCTGAGGAAAGCAACTTCTAACTTTATTTTTTTTATTTTAATTTTTTTTTTTTTTTGAGACGGAGTCTCACTCTGTCGCCCAGGCTGGAGTGCAGTGGCGCAATCTCGGCTCACTGCAAGCTCCGCCTCCCGGGTTCACACCATTCTCCTGCCTCAGCCTCTCCGAGTAGCTGGGACTACAGGCGCCCGCCACCACGCCCGGCTAATTTTTTTTTGTATTTTTAGTAGAGACGGGGTTTCACCGTGGTCTCGATCTCCCAACCTCGTGATCCGCCCGCCTCGGCCTCCCAAAGTGCTGGGATTACAAGCGTGAGCCACCGCGCCCGGCGATTTTAATTATTTAACTTTAAATTTTTTTTAGAGACAGGGAGACTGTCACTGATGCTGTAGCACAGTGGCACCATCATAGCTTAACTCTAGTCTCTAACACCTGGGCTAAAGCAATCCTTCCACCTGTCTCCCCTGTAGCTAGGAGTATAGGCACGTGCCATCATGTCTGGCTAATTTTTTTTTTTTTTTTTTTTTAGTTTTTATAGAGACGGGTCTTTGCTATGTTGTCTAGGCTGGTCTCAAACAATCCTCCTACCTTAGCCTCTGAAAGCATGAGATTTTACAGATAACTCACTGAGCCCAGCCTTGTAATTTTCAAGTGAAAATCAATGGGCGAATTGGATTAGATGTGACAAATTTAGACATAAAGACTTTTTTTTTTTTCTTGAGACAGGGCCTCCCTCTGTAGCCCAGGTTGGAGTGCACCATTACAGCTCACTGCAGCCTTGACCTCCAGGCCTCAAGAGATCCTCTTACCTCAGCCTCCTGAGGAGCTGGGACTACAGGTGTGCACCACAATGCTTGGGTAATTTTTGTAAAGACTGGGGTCCCACTATGTTGCCCAGGCTAGTCTCGAACTCCTGGGCTTAAGTGATCTACCCACCTTGGCATCCCAAAGTGTTGGGATTACAGGTGTGAGCCACTGCACCCAGCCCTAAAGATTTTTTAAAGCAAAAATTATGTGAAGTGAGTTACATTTGTACAGATTACGCTGAGGTGAACACCCTCTCTTTCAGAGTAGTGGGGTCACAATTATTGGAGAAGCAATTGACAGACTAGATGTCAATCAAGTGAACATGGGAACAGGGAAGAACGGTTCCTGGTTTCACAATGTTTGAGGACAAATATCCCCTGATGAGTAACTTAAAGGGTTGTTGGATCCCTTCATGGCACTGACGTGGACTGAAAGTCTTGGTCATTTGCACTAATCCCCACTTCTACTCCTTTATACCCAGATGGTAGAAACGCACTCACCTGCTGTTGGGCTGGGAGGCGAGGGTGCCATTCTGTTCAGCTGGGGTCTCTACTGGTTTGGATTTGAAGTAATTGACGAGCCCCCCAAACACACTCTTAATGCTATTGATGTGTTTCTGGCTGGTCTTCAAATCTTGGTCCATCTTGTCCACCATCTTCTCTGTGCGCTCCAGGACTCCTCGCTGACGGGCGAGCTCCTGGGGAAACCGAGAGGCGGTGGCATTATAGCTTTCTGTGACTCTCCCCAAGGGCAGTCAAGGACCACATGGAGCAGCCACTTCATAAACTCTCAGTGGGCACATCTGGAGACGGGTACTATCATCTGTGAGGGGGACACTACCCTTTCCAACAACACGTTCCTTTGCCTCTCCCTCCCTGCCCTACCTCTGCTTGCTTTCCTCATTTGTTCATGAGACCCTTTTCCTGAGAGGCTAGCTCATGGTATCATGTTAAGATGGATGGCAGAGGCCTGGCACAGTGGCTCATGCCCATAATCTCAGCATTTTGGGAGGCTGAGGCGGGCAGATCATGAGGTCAGGAGTTCAAGACCAGCCTGGCCAACATGGTGAAACCCCCTCTCTACTAAAAATACAAAAAGTAGCCAGGTGTGGTGGCAGGCGCCTGTAATCCCAGCTACTCAGGAGGCTGAGGCAGGAGAATCGCTTCAACCCGGGAGTCGGAGGTTGCAGTGAGCCAAGATCGTGCCAATGCACTCCAGCCTGGGCGACAGAGCAAGACTCCGTCTCGGTTGGGGGTGGGGGGAGATGGATGGCAATGTGTCTGTGAGGTTCAGAGTCCAGGGCCTGAACTGGAAGCAAATTCTCTCTAGCCCTCCAACTCTGGGAACCCTCACAGGCTTGGGCCTGGCACTGCCCCCTGGACTTTGGTTCTTATATTCTTCCTTTAGGAAGTTCTCACTTAAGGAGTTCCCACTGGGCCACCTGAGCCTCCTGGCCATGGTCAAATCCTCAAATTCTATTTCAGGGACCAGTGTCCCCTCTGGGCCCTATTAGTGTCTGACTCTAGCCCATCCACAATTCCAGCTTTAAAACCTGTTAACAGGGGTGACCCTGTCCCAGGGCCTTTGCACACACCACTTGTCTCCGCCTGTAATGTTTTCCATCCAGATATTTATATGGCTCAGCCTCTCATCCCTCATCAAATTAGGGTCTCCTTTCAAAGGCCACTCTCTCAGAGAGGCCTTCCCAGACATCTTCCCTAAAGGAGAATTCCTCCTTCCAACACTACCCCTCTTCTCCACCTCCTTTTCTGTTTTGAGATGGAGTCTCGCTCTGTCGCCCAGGCTGGAGTGCAGTGGCGCGGTATTAGCTCACTGCAACCTCTGCCTCCTGTGTTCAAGCGATTATCCTGCCTCAGTCTCCTGAGTAGCTGGGATTCCAGGCACCTGCCACCATGCCTGGCTAGTTTTTTGTATTTTTGGTAGAGACGGGGTTTCACCATGTTGGCCCGGCTGGTCTCGAACCACCCGCCTCGGCCTCCCAAAGTGCTGTGATTACAGGCATGAGCCACCGCTCACAGCATATGAGCTCCACGAGGCAGGGACTTGCTCTGTTCACTGCTGAGTCTCTGCAAATCTGCCCAATGGAGACGCGAGTGATGCTCTGTGGCCACAGTGGCAGCCTGATGGTCCCTCTAGAGCTGATGGTTCTGGTTGTGGATATACATTTACAACATCAACACTACCACTTTCCTTTATTTATGACAAACTTGCTTCAGTCCCTAGTTCAGAACTGATCTACAGCTGCGGCCCATCTGTGAGCTGCCTTTCCAGCCAGAAGGCTCTCGAGCTTCATTTTTCCTGCTCTGTCAGGCAGCCTCTGCCCTCAGGTGCCTTCCTCTGAATCTGCTATCCACCCATCACCCTGTGGCTTAGCAATTACACTAACTATGCAAATGTTTTTTAGATATATTCTCTCTTGATGCCCAAAAACAAAGTCAAAAAAATTTTAAACATCCTGGAAATCTGAAGAGCAAAATGCAACTATAAATAAATGGTTGTGGCTTCCTTAAAGTCCTTAAGGAATCAATGTGTAACCTGAGTCCTTGTTTAATGGGTGAAATTTAAAAACATAATGTATAGGCAAAAAGCTAAAACACTGGTTGGTTGAATTTACTATTAAACTTTGTTTAACCCTTGCTGGAAATAAACTTAGAACTGCTGAATTTTACAGCTTTCAACGTTTATGTTTTTCACTAGTTCACAATACATGTCTGAACAAACCATCAGCCTTTTTTAAGTAAAAAGAAAAACATTCTCTGGATAGTGTCACTCAATATGTCAAGCAAATCTTGCAAGGGCTAGTTTTCAAAAGAAAAAAGAGCTGCTAATGTATCTGGTGTTTCTGCTTCTTCCATCACCTCAAGTTATCATCTTCATGTCCACACTGCGCTCTTTTCTGGAATAAGGCAGAGCCATACGTTACAATTAAGAGATTTTCTCCAGCATCTACATGTTTCTCTGACAGTCCAGTTCCAGCTAGCTTTGCAGGCTGCAGAAGCAGCTTTCCAGCAGCTGGAAACACACTCAGAGCAGCCAGGTTGGGGACTGGGGAATGAAGAGGTGGCCAAGACTCTGCTGTTACATTAGGAAGGGGGGTCCTCAGCTTCCCTGATGGTGAGCTCCTCCCATCAGGGCCAACCCATGACCACTCACCCTCCCACCCTAACCTCTTCATCTCAATTTGGAGAGCTACCTTCCCCAGTAGGGACTTATTTTCTCCTATTCACAAGTGACACATTCTCTCAAACTCCCAGAGTCTGTGCTACTGTTAAGGAAACCAGATGGCTGATTTAGATGTTTAGATAGAAGCACAGAGAAGTCTGTGAGGGTGGCTTATCTTGCATGTGAGGCTGAAAGGCCAGGTGAGTGATTGCTGCTCTGGCCTCTGGAAGTTTCTGTTTGCTGGAAGCTAGTGTTCACCAGAGGTCATGAGGCCAGCAAGGGAGGAGTTGTTTCTTCTGCTAAAATCCACCCCCAGAAGGCAGAGGAAATGACCCTACTTAATGTGCTTGTGACCTAGTTCCAACTAACAAGGAAGAAGGGTTTGACAGAGCAAACACCAAAATACCAGGAAAGAGAACACTGACAGTCTGTAAGGACAGGCCGGGCAGACACCTGTGCCCCAGCCATCATCAAGATAGGCCTCAACCGCTCCAGGTACCGAGGCAGGTCCACACCCCCCTCCACAGAGCCACGGCCCATCTTCTCCAACTTCCCCTGGGAGAATGAGGTCCCTGAAGGGACTTGAGTGGCTGCGAGGGGAGTGAGCTCTGCAGGTGCCCTCAGCGTAAAGGACACACATGCAAAGTGCTTCCTTGTTTCAGTGATTACTAAGCATTACAGGTGATGCCCTTCTTACTCCCTTGAACCCCAACAAGAGTTCTCTCTTTGTCCACGAAACAATCCCAAGTCTCTGTCCTGATGGTGTTTACAGTCTGACAGAGACCAAGATGAGTGAGGTTCAATCTGTTTTTCATTTGTTGACAACATTGCAATGCTGGGAATCCAAGGAAGGCAGATTAGTCCTTGCTTCACTGAGCTTAGTCTTGTGTGGGAGGCAGAAACTAAAGCTACACACAGAGTCACCTCTCCCTGCAGACTCTCTGTTTAGCTTAAGGTGGGGGTCAGAGAGGCTCCCTGTTGAGGCTGGAGGAGAGACTGTGAGAAGTTAGGCAGTCAGAAAGTTGGGGGTCCTGTCCATTTGGACTTAGTTTTCCTAAAAACAAATCACAACAAAGAGTTGGGGTGGGGCAAGGGCACCAGGCAAAGGGTGCAGCTCGTGCAGGGGCAGAGGAACCGTGTGGGGAGTGAGCGGGGCTACCCACAGGACTCGGCAGGGAACACCCACAGGATGCCGCTAAGGCCTTCAAAGGGCAGCAGTGACCAACAGATCCCAACTGCAACTCGCAGCCAACACATAACATCAGGTGGGCTTCCGTGACCGAGTCCTCCCCAAGTCCCTGACGGAAGGGCATCAATACTGTGTTTCTCATACTGAGCTCGTAAACTCAGGATCTGATAAGAGAGGTTCATCATAAGTAGATGGAGGCCAATCTGGAGTCAGTGAGCTGAATCTAGAAATCTGAAATTTATCTTTGTTGTCTCTCCCTTCCCAAGGGAGTGTGCACAGGCACAAGCCTTGGCAGGGATACGTGAGCACCCATGGCAGATGCTCAAACCCGGGGCTCTGACTGTGGCAGCTGGAGTATGGGGGTGGATTCAGAGACAAATCGGGTCTTAGGGTGCAGGAAAAACCACCAAGGGCAAAGGCGGTAGTGCTGGTGCCCCTCACTGTCTGTGTGCAGGCCAACCTGGGGCTAAGTAAAAGGCTAGCTCAGCAGCTCTGGGTTGTCCATACACTCCACATTCCAAAGAGAGGTGTGGCCCTAGCCTGGTTCCTTGTTTTTGGAATATCCTGCCTGATAAGAGTGTCCTTAAGTGAGCCTAAGCTTAGGCCAGGTCAGATAGACTATGCTAACAATGTGATATATGATGGTGGCCTTGGGGTACACGTTATCAGCTTGACCTCTGGTGGGGTTGGAGACTATACTCAGTCATGCCTATGTGACAGACCCCCCAAAAAACTCTGGACACCCAGGCTTAAGTGAGGGTCCTTGGATGACAATATTGTGTGTTGTCACACACTGCTTGGAAAAGTGTTGTCCACATGACTCCATGGGGAGAGGACAACTGGAAGCTTGTACCTGGTTTCCCCTGGATGCTGCCCTATGCACTTTTTTCATTTGATGGTTTTATTGGCATCCTTTCATTGCAAGAAACCATCACCATAAGTGTAACAGTTTTGTGCATCCTTCCAGTGAATCACTGAAGTTGAGGGTGGTCTTGGGAACCCCCAAACACCTCCCTACAACACTTCCCACTCTGAGAACACCTCAGAGGCAAAAAGCTGTATAGCAGATGGCCGCTCGGCTTGTCAGAGCATGTTTCCTGGTCAGCAAAGCAAGGTTCCTTGGGACAGTGTGGCAGCTGTGAGTGGATGTGCCCAGGAAGGAGAAGCCAGATGCTCGAACAATCAGCCCATCCTCAGAAGGCATCCTGTTACAGCCAACAAGCCAGCAAGTTGGCTTGGGATCAATGGTCTAATTCTTTTTTTTTTTTTGAGACAGGGTCTCACTTTGTCACCCAGGCTGGGATACAGTGGCATGATCTCAGCTCACTGCAGCCATGACCTCCCTAGTTCAAGAGATCCTCCTACCTCAGCCTTCTGAGTAGCTGGAACTACAGGTGTACACCACCATGCCCAGCTAATTTTTGTATTTTTTGTAGAGCCAGGGTTTTACCACATTCCCCAGGCTGATCTTGAACTCCTGGGTTCAAGGGATCCACCTGCCTCAGCCTCCCCAAGTGCTAGGATTACAGGTGTGAGCCACCACACCTGGCCATCAATGGTCAAATTCAATTGATAGTTTACCAAAAATCAAAAATAAATCCCGAACAGACCTAGTGGTGAGTATGTGGTACAATTCCATTTCTCCACCAGACTCCCTCCCACCTGCTAGACACAGCCTGACATGCATTGGGATGCATTTTTCTGGTCACAGGACAGGCATTGCAACCAAGGCACACAGCTCAATGCATTCTTTCCACCCAACTCTCTCCTCCTTTTTCAGGCAATCTTCTGTTCCCTCCCTCGTTCCTTTCCTTCCCCAGGTCACTTATTCATTTGGCAACTATTTCGGGAGCGCCAGTGACACTTAAGGACATTGTGCTGAGAAGCGTGGGGGTAGAAAGTTGAGCGAGAGATAGGTAAGAGACTGCTCCTCTTCCACTGCTGACATTTACAAATTTGAGGAATTACTTAATCTAGCAGCTGCTTGTCCCCATCCATCAACTTTTGCTAAGAACTCTGGCTGCATCAGCATCACCACAGGCTGCCTCAGAGGGGTGACTCTGGTCTGTACGGCCCCTCATTTGGAGTGGGCTGCTCCAAGACCAGAATCCCTGAGAATGAAGATATCACCTTTTGGCAATGTATCTACTCTAAGCTCCGGGGACAC
This sequence comes from Hylobates moloch, assembly GCF_009828535.3. Lineage (NCBI taxonomy): Eukaryota > Metazoa > Chordata > Mammalia > Primates > Hylobatidae > Hylobates > Hylobates moloch. The sequence continues at coordinate 3,773,224 of NW_026652294.1, forward strand.
CTTGATGGAATCTGCTCCTGGGCTAGGAGGGGTGTCCTCCTCTCTCCCACCTCTGAACTGAATGCCCAGTGTGCGTGACTGTTGTGTGCCGGAAAGACACAGAGATGGGTGGGCCCCTGCACGAGACGGTGTGGAGGATGTGCTGGCGGTGGCTGCTGAGTGCATCACGTTTGAACTCTCAAACTCTGTCCCTTTCCATTGATGTTACTGTGCCAGCCGTTCCAACCCTGGTCTAATGTTTGTTGCTGGACTCCCCTGAACTGACATCTTGGTCCCCAGAAAAGCTCAGTGGAGTAAGTTCAGCTACAAGAGGGGAAGCACAGTGTCCTGGGCAGGTGAGTCTCCTCCATTGGAGTGATGAAAGGGTGTACAAAAACCATATCCAAGTAGGATGCAAATAGACTCACCAAAAGGTGTAAACAACCTCAATGCTCATCATTAGGGGACAGGCTGCATAAATAGAAGTCATTTGTTCAATGGAATACAACACAGCCAAAAAGAAAGCCCAGCTCATTACATATTAGTGTGGAACAACCTCCATTCTATTAAGCACATGCAGACCAGAATGTATAGAATACTTCACTTAAAAAAAACAAACAAACCCATCTTTATCCACAGCATTATCTCCCCAAAACACTGAAGGAGGGCAAGTGGCTGGCTGCCTTAGGGGCAGAGGGAGGATAGGGAGGGAAGTGGGAGAGGACTACACCCTTTTGTATGTTTTGAAATTTTGAACCATGTGATTGGAATATCTCTTCATAAAAATTAAACCTTAGGAGAAAAAAAAGAAGAAATCATGCTTACTAAACAGGGAAATAGATGAGTGGCTTACAAGTCTCCCTGTAGTTCTACAAAGCGCCTACCAGGTCAGCCTGGGGAAACCTGCCCTGCTCCCACTACTTCTCCTCTGTTCTTTTGTGGTCATAGCCTGTGGCCTGAGCCTTTGTGAGAAACAAACCTTGCCAGGTTTCACAGTAGGAGAAGGCAGCTCTCTTTGCTAGAGGTGACTTAACTACGCCATTTTCCTGCCAAGCTGGGACTGAATTATGATCTTCCCAACCTGATATAATTTGTAAAGTCCTCATCTTTGACATAAATCTGTCATGTGTTGGCATGTTTCACAGTGCTGGGTAACCAGGAGGCACCTAAGTTGGGTGGTTAGCAGGGTACACTGGAATTTGCTGGAAGCCACACTGTGCACTGAGGGTTGGAAGAGCTCATACTCCCCTGTTCGCATCCCAACACCAAAGGGAATGAAAGAGTGATTAGAGCGATTCAAAGACAGCTTGGAGGCCTGTAATCCAGCACTGGGAGGCCAAGGTGTGCAGATGATTTGAGCTCAGGAATTCGAGACTAGCCTGGGCAACATGGCGAAACCCCCTCTCCACCAAAAATACCAAAAATTAGTCGAGTGTGGTGGCGTGCACCTGTGGTCTCAGCTACTTGGGAGGCTGAGGCAGGAGGATCACTTGAACCTGGAGGCAGAGGCTGCAGTGAGCCAAGATTGCACCATGGCATTCTAGCCTGGTTGACAGAGTGAGACCCCCATCTCAAAAAACCTCCCCCAAAAGACAAAAACAAAGACAGCTTGGAGAACACTGGGTGGGGTGGGGATGTAGGTCATCCCTGACTCCCAGGGCTTCTCATAATTGAGAACTGACCCAATCCTAGAAAATTCCAACGTGTTGTCTCACTGACAAGAGCACCTGTCACCTGCCCAGTCATGACCACACTGTACTTCTCACAGCGATGCCTGGCCTGGCCAAGCCTGATATGCCTGAAGTGCCACTCTGCCTTTGCTCTCACAGTCCCCACTGCATAGAAAGACCTTTGGGGGCAGCACGAGGCATGTCATCACAATCTATATCAAACTCACACTTATTATGTTTTTGCCTCTCCTGAGTTATGAGACCAGAACTTTCCCTATGACCTCCAAGGGCTCCTAAGCTACCTCCTCCATCCCCTGTCCTCTAACACACCCACACACCCAGTCTATCATGTCCCTCCTCTGGACCCAGGAGCTCTGTTGCTGGGCCAGTGCATTTGCATATTCGCCTGTCTTCCCTAAGAACATCCCTCATTCTCACTCCTCTTGTGTAAACCTCAGCCTTAAAAGCTACATTCAAGCTTATCCTCTGCCACAATGCCCTACTTTGAATCATTCTGATTCCCTACTTCATTTGTTCTCAGTTTACAAAGATGTCTCCCTAAATAGTTGTTAGTTGACTTCCTTGGGCTTGAGATCCTCAATCATGTGACCCATTCACCAGGGCCCTAAAACCTCAGGCAATCCTCTCAAATCTAAGTCAAGACTTCCCATTTAGAATGGAACATAGGAATCCAGTAGGTATGAGATGTAAAAACTACAAGCAAAACCTCCTCAACAAGGTTAGGACCAGGCGCAGTGGCTCACATCTGTAATCCCAGCACTTTGGGAGGCTGAGGCGGGCAGATCACCTAAGGTCAGGAGTTTGAGACCAGTCTGGCCAACATGGTGAAACCTGTCTCTACTACAAATACAAAAATCAGAGGCCAGGTGTGGTGGCTCACACCTGTAATCCCAACACTTTGGGAGGCCAAGGCAGGTGGATCATGAGGTCAGGAGTTCAAGACCAGCCTGGCCAACACAGTGAAACCCTGTCTCTACTAAAAATACAAAAATTAGCTGGGCATGGCGGCAGGTGCCTGTAAGCCCAGCTACTCAGGAGGTTGAGGCAGGAGAATCTCTTGACTTGGGAGGCGGAGGTAGCAGTGAGCTGAGATCGTGCCACTGCACTCTAGCCTGGGAGACAGAGCAAGACTCCGTCTCAAAAACAAAAAACACCAAAAAAACAAAAACAAAAACAAAAACAAAAATTAACCAGGTGTGGTAGCAAGTGCCTGTAATCCCAGCTACTCGGGAGGTTGAGGCAGGAGAATCACTTGAACTGGGGAGGTGGAGGTTGCAGTAAGCTGAGCTCATGCCATTGCACTCCAGCCTGGGTGACAGAGTGAGACTTCGTCTCAAACAAAACAAAACAAAACAAAAATAAAAAACCAACAGTTAAACACAGGGAGGTGGGCCAGGCGCAGTGGCTCACACCTATAATCCCAGAACTTTAGGAGGCCGAGGCGGTGGATCACGAGGTCAAGAGATCGAGACCATCCTGGCCAACATGGCAAAGCTCCATCTCTATTAATACCAAAATTAGTTGGGTGTCGTAGCGCACGCCTGTAGTCCCAGCTACTCAGGAGGCTGAGGCAGGAGAATCACTTGAACCCAGGAGGCGGAGGCTGTAGTGAGCCAAGTTGGTACCACTGCACTCCAGTCTGGTGACAGAGTGAGAATCCATCTCAAAAA
>NW_026652294.1:3781563-3928596 GCF_009828535.3 Hylobates moloch
GTTCAAGTGATTCTCCTACCTCAGCCTCCTGAGTAGCTGCGACTACAGGCGCACCGCCACATCCGGCTAATTTTTTTTTTTTTTTTTTAATTTTAGTGGAGACAGGGTTTCACCATGTTGCCCAGGCGGGTCTCGAACTCCTGAGCTCAGGCGATCCGACCGCCTAGGCCTCCCAAAGTGCTGGGATTACAGGCGTGAGTCACCGCGCTCGGCCAGAATAATTGTTATTGAAGGTACTACTCTCTGAAATCTAAGGATGGGAAGAACTGATGAAGATGAGTTGGAGCAATAGACTGTTAACCCGCACACTATGTGTCTAGGACTTGGGAAGTAAAGGTAAGACCCTGGACTCAACCAAACCCAGGCTTTGGTCAACTCGGCAGCTGTCTGGGTTGAAGGGACTTCAATACCTCTATTGGTTAGGTGGAGATGTGGTCAATGATGCGAGAACTCGTGGATCACTTGCCCTGATGCTTCGGGGTATCACCTGACACTCGCAGGCACATAGTCCTCTCTTTCTGGCTCACTCCGGAAGGAATGGCCGAAACCCTGTGCCAGACTTTTGCACAGGAAATAATGTCGAAGAAACGGACTCTCCATTTCCCAAACCTAGGACCTGCTGTTCAGAATTTTTACTCACCTGGACAGAAAATGATCTGGCGTTACCCCGTGAGCTAGGCGTAAGAAAAAAAAAATCAACGAAGCAGACTAATAGCTAACGAAGATTTCTGGGGTAAACTGCCCTCTTCAAGTACTCCAGATGCACATACCTTTACATAGTTAACAGATTATTACCACCATCGAGTCACTAAGGTGCAAGAATCTATGCTAGGCAACTTGAGAATTCTCAAAAGATTGCGAGCAAAACATTTCTCGTCTCTGTTTGACAACGCAGAGACCAGCGGGTCGACACCAGCCCTGCCCCAGGCTCACCTCGGAAGAGGCGACCCCAACCTTCTCGGACTCGTACATGAGGGCCAGGGACCTGCTGGTGCTAGCGGCCGTGGCCTCAGCCCTGCGGAGGACCTCCTGCCGCAAGTACTGCTGCCTGTCTGCGGGCGCGTCGGGCCCGTCGGGGAGGTCTCGGGCGTCCCTCCAAGGGGCTGGCCGGGCGCCTTCTTCCTCCCCGTCGTCGTCGAACGGATTGTAGCTTTTAGGGTAAGCTGACATGGTGCCGGCGCGGCTATGGGTCTGGAAAGGAGAAGGAAGAGCGCCGCTGCCGCCGCCGTCCAGGCCCTCGCCCCGCCCGCCGACCCCGAAGTCGTCGCGCGAACTCCTTCCGCGCGTCGCGCGCATGTGGCCCCGCCCTCGGAGCCGACCATCGCGCAGGTCGGCTGGGGGGGCCCAGGTCCGGCGCGCGCAACCGCAGCCTACTGTCCATCCCCTCTCTCCCCTGCAGCGGTGGGCCCGCCCCGCAGCCACGCCCTATCTGGTGTGGGCAACTGAGAGGTCACGTGGCGGGAAAGCCGGATGCGCCTACGCCTGCGCCCTGAAGTCGGGCGCTCGCGGGCCCGGAGCGGGGAGCTGGCGGGCAGCCCCGCGGCGCGTGAGGTGATGGCTGTGGCCCCGGCCCGGGGAGGCGGAGGCAGCGGCGGCTGCTCCGGCTCCGGCTCCGGCTCCGGCTCCAGCGCCTCGCGGGGTTTCTATTTCAACACGGTCCTGTCACTGGCTCGCTCCCTGGCTGTGCAGAGACCAGCATCCTTGGAGAAGGTAACGTCGGCGGGCTGGGCCGCGGGCTGACAGGAGGAGGCTGGGGTAACGAAGCGTGGAGGCGGGACGAGGGTCTGTGGGAGGCCGAGGCTGGGCTCCCCGGCAGCCTGTGCGGCAGGAGGCGCCTGAGCGGAGGGATTTAATGGGGGAAGGAGGCCCCAGAGGGAGGGGCTGGTGAAGAGAGAGGGACCGTGGGGGAGGGGTCGGCGGGGCCTGCAGGGCCGCTGCAGGTGGGTGGTCGTGGGATGGGGGTGGGGGATGTGAGCTGCTGGCCCAGGGAGCATCTTGTGACATCGCGGGGGTGGAGGCTGGATCGTGGTCGTCAGTGAGAAGTAGTGGGATGAGCCGAGGACCAGGGGTCAAGACCTGGGGCTCTGCTCCCGATTTCACCTGCTTTTTATTCCGCGACCTTGGGAAGATGCCTTTCTCGTAAAATGGGGATGCTTTTATCTGCTCCCCCAACACAGGAGACGAAACACTGTGTTGAAAGTGCTTTCTGACTGTAAACCAGCTGCGCAGTGTTATTCTACGAGGCTGGGGGCGTTAGGTTGGGTAAAAGATTGTGCGTTTGCAGAAGGGACAGTGGCAGGGAAGGGAGAGTGAACTGTCAGTGGGCAGAGAAGTGAACTCGGAATTGCTTCAGAAGAAAAAGGTGAAGTCATGCCAGAGCAGTCCTCATCTTGGGAGAAAGGTGAAAGGCAACTCAGTGTTGTGCCTTGAGATCTGGAAAGAGACAGATTTTAGAGTCAGACCTAAATTTGTTCCCTGCACTGGCACTTACCGTGTCCTCTTGGGTAAATTAACTCTTAGAGCCTCTGTATCCTTACCTGTAAAATGAGGTTGTTCTTGAGAATTAAATGAGTTCTGGCATAAAGCATCTTGCACGGGGCTAGGCACAGAGTGGGTGAGCAGTAAATGTCAACTTTCTTTGCCTACCAGTGTGTGATGAGACTCAGCACAGTGTTTGGCTCTGAAAGGATGGAATTATTTTCCCACTCAACTTTTTGGCAGATGGAAAGAGGATGTTTTCCGACAAGATAAGACAGTGGTGACCGGAGACCAGCCTGCTGCAGTTGGGAGTGGTTTTGTGGCTCTCTGCTGATGGATGAAGCTGAAAGGCTGTTTTAGGCAGTTTTGGCAGAGTTACCTGGTCCTTGGCCTTGTCGGTTCTCATATTTGATTTTATCACGCACCTTCAGGGTGACGAGGTCCTGGCAGATTGGTGCTAACCTGACTTCTAGCTAAAGAGGGAGTACAATGCAGTGGAAAAGACATGAGTTTGGAAAATGGGACCTCTGAATTTAAATCCTGTATCACTTGCTTTCACTAGTGTGACTCTAGACAGGTCAGTTCCCTTCTCTGATACTTTGCTATCTTCTGTCAAGTGCAAGATAGTACTTCATGGGAGTATTGTGAAGATCAACGAAAAGGCACGTGGGTACTTAATGTATGATCACTGTTATCATTAGATAGTCTGACTAATGGAATATAGTGCTGTTTTATTGAATCAAACTCATGCTAGCTAGTCAGCATATTCGCTTCTTAGCAGGAGAGCCAACAAGTATATCTTATGTCTGATTGCTGGGTTCTGGGAGGATAGAGAAGAGAATGCAGGGAATTGGATGATCTTTAAGAAGCTGGTCCTGCAGCTCCAGCAGTGTTAGCACCCTTTCCACTCAGTAACTCAGGAAAGGGCACCTTGAGCTCAATGTGCTTCTTCAGCCATGTTCTCTAGTCACGAGAACATTCTGTAATTGCAACATTCTTAGCTTTGTAGTAATAACTGCTTCAGTTGTCAAGATTATATTTTATGGCGGGGCGTGGTGGCTCATGCCTGTAATCCTAGCACTTTGGGAGGCTGAGACAGGCAGATCACTTGAGGTCGGAGTTCGAGACCAGCCTGGCCAACATGGTGAAACCCTGTCTCTACTAAAAATACAAAATTAGCCAGGCGTGGTGGCACATGCCTGTAATCCCAGCTACTTGGGAGGCTGAGGCAGGAGAATCGCTTGAACCTGAGAGGCGGAGGTTGCAGTGAGCCAAGATTGCGCCATTGCACTTCAGCCTGGGTGACAAGAGCGAAACTGTCTCAAAAAAAAAAAAAAAAAAAAAAAAGATTATGTTTTACAAGGAACACAACCATAGCCACAGGTTGGCAGCTCCCTAATGCCACTTACTTTAGGAAGTACTTCAGTCTCATTGGCAACATTTACCAATCACTTTTGTTTTTTTTGAGAGGGAGTCTCGCTCTGTTGCCCAGGCTGGAGCGCAGTGGTGAGATCTTGGCTCACTGCAACCTCGCCTCCCAGGTTCAAGCTATTTTTCCACCTTAGCCTCCTGAGTAGCTGGGACTACAGGCACGTGCCACCACACCGGGCAAATTTTTTAGTATTTAGTAGAGACGGGGTTTAGTATTTAGTAGAGACAGGGTTTCACCCTATTGGCCAGGCTGGTCTTGAACTCCTGACCTCAAGTGATCCGCCCGCCTCGGTCTCCCAAAGTGCTGGGATTACAGGCATGGACCACTGTGCCTGGCCATTACTAATCACTTCTGTGAAGAAGAGTGAATAGAGCAGCTCTGGAGCTGCTGTTTTTACAAGAGCCTGCTTACGAGATTGGCCTTTGGCTGGCATCTGGGAAATAGGCACTTGAATGCTTTCCTCAATCCTGTAACTATTAGTAATAAAGATGGTTCACTATGCCTAGATCCTTTTTACAAACTGTGATTTATGTTGAATACCTGCTTTCCTTCTGGGAATCTGATGGCTAGGCTGGTGGTGCATAAATTAAAAACTTGGGGTGCTGATTCTCTAATGGACTTTCCTGGGTACAAACTGCACACATGTATTGAATTGTTTGCTGCTGTAGCAAGGAGCAAGCTTGATGTATATCCTCACAGGAGGGAGAGAACATAAGGAAGCCTGTGCATGGGTTTCTACAGGCAGCCCTGACATGCTTTTAGTGACACTTGAGGTCCTTTCCTATTGCAGATATCCATTCACTGTAAAAAATTTAGCCATGAGTACAACTATATACATGTGGGCAGTCTGGGGACCCCTGAAGCAACTTATTTCATAGAGGAGGCTTCTGTAAGTGGCTGACCCCATTAGATATATGTGAATTCCTCTTATCCTTATCTAAGATCTTATGACTTGATTATCCTAGGGATCATTGTTAATATGTAGTCCCTGGCACCTGTATACATATGTAACAAACCTGCACGTTGTGCACATGTACCCTTGAACTTAAAGTATAATAAAAATGTATATATATAAAATATGTAGTCCTATAATATTTTACTACATTCCTCTATTTTAAAGCAATTGACAAAAAGCCCTTAGCATTCCCAAAGAAAAGTTTCTTGTTCTTTTTTTTTTTTTTTTGAGACAGTTTCACTCTTGTTGCCCAGGCTGGAGTGCAATGGCGTGATCTCGGTTCACTGCAACCTCCACCTCCCGGATTCAAGCGATTCTCCTGCCTCAGCCTCCCGAGTAGCTGGGACTACAGGCACCTGCCACCACACCCGGCTAATTTTTGTATTTTTAGTAGAGATGGGGTTTTGCCATGTTGGCCAGGCTGGTCTCAAACTCCTGACCTCAGGTGATCCACCCACCTCGGCCTCCCAAAGTGCTGGGATTGCAGGCATGAGCCACCACGCCCCGCCAAGTTTCTTGTTCTTAAGAGTAAAGGAATTTTAGAGTACGCACCTGAGATAATAAAGATGGAGACTTATGGGGGGAGATGAGTGTTTAAAACCCAATCCCTCCCCTTCTCTCTTCCCTCTTCCCTTTCTCTTTGCTTCTATTTTTTTCTCTTCTTTCTTCCTGAGAGATTGGAGGACTGCGTGGGGCTTGATCTAGATAGGGTTGACCTGGTGAAGGCTAAGTTTGCAGAACCAGACCTCACATCTCAGCTCAGACATTGGTAACTCAGGCAGCCCTGACATGGTTTTAGTGACACTTGAGGTACATTAATGACATAACCTTCCCTACCTTTGTCTTTCTACATGCCACAGTTGTGTTTACTTACTCTAGTCACTCACTCTAATCCCAGTCTGTGAAACCAAGCCTATTACTGCTCTGTGACTTTACTTAAAAAAAAAAATTACCTTAGGCTGGGCGCAGTGACTCATGCCCGTAATCCCAGCACTTTGGGAGGCTGAGGCAGCCTGATCGCTTGAGGTCAGGAGTTCGAGACCAGCCTGGCCAACATGATGAAACCCCGTCTCTACTAAAAATAGCCGGACGTGGTGGCGGACGCCTGTAATCCCGGCTACTCAGGAGGCTGAGGCCAGAGAATCACTCGAACCCAGGAGGCAGAGGTTGCAGTGAGCTGAGATCTCACTACTGCATTCTGGCTTGGGCGACAAAGGGAGAATCCGTCTAAAAAAAAAAAATCAAAAATTACTTTTGGAAAACATTTATTGAGCTCCTGCTGTTCCTTGGCATGTGCTAGGCCAGGTAAATCAGAAGCAGTGTTAATTTGATTGCTCAGGTGAACAGCAAGTCAGCCTTGCTACAAGTCTCCCATCTACTCTTTTTTTTTCTCATTCCTTTAATAAACCAATGAAATCCCATAAATCCCATCTACTTTTTTTTTTTTTTTTTTAAATAGAGATGGGGGTCTCACTATCTTGCCCAAGCTGGTCTCAAATTCCAGGGCTTAAGAGATCCTCCTGCCTTCGCCTCCCAAAGTGCTGGGATTACAGGTGTGAGCTACTCCAACCTGACCAAGATCCCATCTACTCTCATATTTCAGGTCTGGTGACTAGACTCCTGCCATGTTCCCATAGCCAAAGCCAAGACCCTTGAGCATCTGTTCTGATCCATAGCTGAGCTTTGAGCTTTTCCTGCTAGGCTGTGCTTTAGACTGGGGTCCCACCCCCAGGATTGGAACCCATCTCAGAGGACACTCTGTGAAGCCCTTTGAACCAAGTCCTACCCAGTCCTCAGCCCTCTCCCTCTGGGAGAAAGATAAGAAAAAAATAGACAAGAAAGAAAGTGAGGCTTTTCCACATTGGGATCTCCATATACAATTGGCTTCCAGACTCCTCCTTCCCGATTTCTATCTGCCCACTAGTCTTGTTCTGCTTTCCTGGTTCTCACCTGTCTTTAGAATGTTGCTGAGCCACCCCTACCAATCTTCCTCCTGGCCCTGCCTGGTTAATCTTTCTCTGTCAGGGAAGTTCAGTGGCCTGTTTGTGTCTCTCCTCTGTAGGCCTGTATTAAACCAGTGGACCCTCGATCCTGGGATACCGAGAGTCATGGGCAGAGCTGCAAAGTAGACAGCATTCCTTGTCCTTTTATTCCTCTCCCCACCCTCAGGAGGCTTTGATCAGAGCCCTTTTTCCATGTCCTAAAATGTTCTCTTTGTTTCTTCAATTAGAATGCCAGAATCCTGAGGTGTCGCAGCTAACTATTGATCTGATTTTTGAAAGAAAATAGAGACAGGGTCTCACCATTTTGCCCAGGCTGGTCTCAAATTTCTGGGCTCAAGTGATTCTCTTGCCTTGGCTGCCCAAAGTGCTGGGATTTGCTGCACCCAGCCTGATCTGGTATTTAAATGGCACTGTGGCATTAGGAACAGGCTGAACCCTCCTTGGTGGACATATGTGCTCCATAAGATGAGTTAATTCTAATCTGTAGTGGGGAGAATATGTGGCTTGGTGCTTAGGGTAGTGGGCTTTCTGGAGTTCATGGATATTCAGTCTGTACTATAGAGTGGTCTGCCTTGGAGTAAAAATCATAGTGTTGGCGTTTTTTCAGTATCATGAAGCCGAGAATTTCCCATCCTCTTTCCCTTTCCTTTGTAAGGCTGTGTTAAGAAGAGCCATCCATAGCGTGAGAGGAGAGAGAGAATGAGGGTCGGCGGAGGGTATACGTGTTGCCAGAATCATTATTATTAAATCAACTCTAAAATATTTTAAGAAGAAATTGGAAGAAGAAAAAATCTTTACCTGTAAACATGCCATATTAACTGTTAGTTTGCTAGGCTGCCATAACAACAGACTGGCTTAAACAACACAGATATATTTCCTCCTCATTCTGGAAACTAGAAGTTCAAGATGAAGGTGTCAGCAATGTTGATTTCTTCCGAGGCCACTTTCTTCCTCTGTCTTCACGTAGCCTTCCCTCAGTGCCCTCCTATGTCACTAGCTGTTTGCCTCCCCAGGGGGCAGAAATGTTCTATTTCTCACTCCTTACTGCGGATTCTCTTTTCTGCTGTCTGTGTTTGCAGTTTGCACTCATTGGAGATGTGGTTGCCTCTAATCTTTCCCACCAGCAGCTATTTCCATCATTGACATCAGTTGCTGAAATTTATGCATTTTATCTTCCTGATTCCTTATTTGTTTATTTATTTATTTACTTTTTGAGACGGAGTCTTTCTCTGTCACCCAGGCTGGAGTGCAGTGGCATGATCTCTGCTCACTGCAAGCTCTGCCTCCCGGGTTCACGCCATTCTCCTGCCTCAGCCTCCCGAGTAGCTGGGACTACAGGCGCCCACCACCACGCCCGGCTAATTTTTTGTATTTTTAGTAGAGACAGGGTTTCACCGTGTTAGCCAGGATGGCTTATTTATATTTTTATGTTTGTATTGGTTTCTGTTGTATATGTTGGCATGCTGGAGAAAAGCTTGGCCTTTCATGAGCATTGCCAAGTTGGCCAGAACACTACTTTCATTTGTGTGGTAAACTGACAAATAAATACAGAGTTGAGGCAGAAATCCTCAGGTCTCACTTGCATTTGTTTATTGAGTCCTGAGAGGCTCTGTCTCTGCTGCAGAAGCCATTCTCTTTTCCTGAATGTTTTTCTGTGTTTAAAGCTGGTCTGGAAGCCTGGATTCAGGATAACCAACGCTGCCGGGCACAGTGGCTCACGCCTGTAATCCCAGCACTTTGGGAGGCCGAGGCAGGCAGATCACCTGAGGTCAGGAGTTTGAGACCAGCCTGGCCAACATGGCGCAACCCTGTCTCTACTAAAAATACAAAAATTAACAGGGCATGGTGGTGTGCGCCTGTAAGCCCAGCTACTTGGGAGGCTAAGACAGGATAATTGCTTGAACCCAGGAGGTGGTGCGTTGAGCTGAGATTGCACCAGGGCACTCCAGCCTGGCGACAGAGCAAGACTCCTTCACACACACACACAAAATGATAACCAAGGCTATACTATTATGAAAGCAAAAGATGGCACCATCCATTCATATGATAAATCTTTGGGGATTTGCTGTGTTGTAGGCACTGTGCTAGGCCCTGGTGTTAGAGGGGTGGATAAATAGACATTAAAAAAAAATAGAGATAGGGTCTCACTGTGTTGCCCAAGCTGGTGTCAGATTCCAGGGCTCAAGCCATCTGCCCACTTCGGCCTCGCAAAGTGCTGGGATTATAGGCATGAGCCACTGTGCCTGGCCTAGACATTTTTTAAAATAGAAATTACATTTTTCGGGAGACAGTTTTGCTTTTTCACTCAGGCTGGAGTGCAGTGGCATGATCATAACTTACTACCACCTTGAATTCCTGGGTTTGAGGGATCCTCCTACCTCAGCCTCCCAAGTAGTTGGGACTACAGGTGCGCACATCGTACCTGGCTAAGTAAAAAAACAAAATTTTTTTTAGAGATGGGGTCTTACTATCTTGCCCAGGCTTATCTCAAACCGTGGGCTCAAGTGATCCACTCATCTCAGCCTCTCAAAGTGCTGAGATTATAGGCATGAGTCACTGTACCCAGCCAAAATTTTAAAAAATTTTAGTAGGCTGGGCGTGGTGGCTCACACCTGTAATCCCAGCACTTTGGGAGGCTGACGTGGGCGGATCACGAGGTCAGGAAATCCAGACCATCCTGGCTAACACGGTGAAACCCCGTCTCTACTAAAAATACAAAAAATTAGCTGGGCGTGGTGGCCTGTAGTCCCAGCTACTGGGGAGGCTGAGGCAGGAGAATGGCATGAACCTGGGAGGCGGAGCTTGCAGTGAGCCAAGATCACACCGCTGCACTCCAGCCTGGGTGACAGAGCAAGACACCGTCTCAAAAAAAAAAAAAAAAATTTTTTTTTTAATGAGTATTTATAGTCCCAGGGACCTATGGGGACTCCTTCAGCATGCGCCACCACCGTCAGCTAATTTTTTGTATTTTAGTAGAGACAGGGTTCCAAGCTAGTCTTGAACTCCTGGCCTCAAGTGATCCACCCGCCTCAGCCTCCCAAAGTGCTGGTGTTAACAGGCGAGCCACCGTGCCTGGCCTGAGTGTTTAGATTTTTGTTGTCTTACTTTAGGGAATGTTGGGCTTTGTTCTGGTAGGCAGTTGCTTGTGGTTTAATTTGATCCTTCAGAGGCTAGGTTTTTCAATAGTGCTTTCTTGGGATATAATTCACATACCACAAAATTTACCCATTTAAAATGTACAATTCATCATATTTAGTGTATTCACAGAGTTGTCCATCCATCACCATGATCAATTTTAGGTCATTTTCATTGCCCTCAAAAGAAACCTTGCTGTTACCCTCCAGCCCTACCAGCCCCGTCCCTAGACAACCACTAGTTTACTTTCTGTCTCTGTAGATTTATTCTGAACATTTTATAGAAATAGAATTATATAAGATGTGGTTTTTTGTGATGGTTTCTTTTTCTTTTTCTTTTTCTTTTTTTGAGACAGAGTTTCTCTCTGTCGCCCAGGCTAGAGTGCAGTGGCATGATCTCTGCTCACTGTAAGCTCCGCCTCCCAGGTTCACGCCATTCTCCTGCCTCAGCCTCCCGAGTAGCTGGGACTACAGGTGCCCGCCACCGCGCCCAGCTAATTTTTTGTATTTTTAGTAGAGACAGGGTTTCACCGTGTTAGCCAGGGTGGTCTGGATCTCCTGACCTTGTGATCCACCTGCCTCGGCCTCCCAAAGTGCTGGGATTACAGGCGTGAGAAAAGATGGTTTCTTTTACTTGGCATATTTTCAAGGTTCATCCATGTTGTAGCATCTCATTACTTCATTTTTATTACTGAATAATATTTCTATGCATATACCATATTTTATCTATTCATTAGTAGGTGGATGTTTGCTACATTTTGACTATGATAAATAATGCTGCTATGGAAATTCATGTACAAGTGTTTCTTTAGACATATTTTCATTTCTCTTGGGTCTTTTAACTAGATGTGGAATTGCTGGGCCATACAGTAACTCTAGGTTTAACCTTTAGAGGAACTCCAGACTGTTTTCCAAAGTTGCTACATCATTTACATTCCCACCAACGGTGTACAGAGGGCTTGTTTTCTTTACATTGTCACCAACACTCTGTATTGTCTGTCTTTCCAATTATAGCCATCCTAGTGGATGTGAAGTGGGATTTTATTATTCTGTTGTTGATATGCATTTGCCTGATAGTTAATGATGTTGAGCCAGCCTATTCTATCCTAGAACACCCACTCTTTTTGGGTATTTGTAGATCTCCTTTGGAGATATATCTATTCAGATCCTTTGCCCAATTTTAAATTGTAGTATTTTTTCCAATTAAGTTGTAATAGTTCTTTATTTTAGATACAAGTTTCTTAATAAGATATATGATTTGCAAATATTTTCTCCCATTCTGTGGGCTTTTTTACTTTCTTCATGGTGTTCTTTGAAGCACAAAAGTTTTAAATTTTGATTATGTCCATTTTGTCATTTTTTTTCTTTTGTCCCTTGTGCTTTTGGTGTTGTATCTAAGAAACCATTGTCTAGTTCCAAGGTCACAAAGACTTACACCTGTGTTTTTTGTTAGCAGTTTTATAGTTTAGCTCTTAAATTTGAGTTTTTGATCCGTTTTGAGTTAAGTTTTCATGTGATATGAGATGGGGGTCCAGTTTCATTCTTTTGCATGTGAATATCCAGTTGTCTCAGCACGATTTCTTGGAAAGACTATTCTTTTTTCCATTGAGGAGTCCTGGAACCCTTGTCAAAAGTCAGTTGACTGTAAGTGTGAGGGTTTATTTGGTCTGTATGTCTTTCCTGATGCTGGCTAGTATACTGTCTTGATTACTTTAGCTTTGTAGCAAGTTTTGAAATTGGGAAGAATGAGTCCTCCAACTTTGTCCTTCCTTTTCAAGATTGTTTTTGTTATTCTGGGTCCCTTGAATTACCATGGTAATTTTAGGGTTAGTTTGTTAGTTTCTGCAAAGAACTCACCTAGGGTTTTGATAGGGATGGTGTTGAATTTGTAGGTTAGTTTGGACTGTGTTGCTGTATTGTCCTTTTTTTTTTGAGACGGAGTCTCACTCTGTCACCCAGGCTGGAGTGCAGTGGCACAATCTCAGCTCACTGCAACCTCTGCCTCCCGGGTTCAAGCAGTTCTCCTGCCTCTGCCTCCCAGGTAGCTGGGACTACAGGTTTGCACAACCATGCCCGGCTAATTTTTGTATTTTTAGTAGAGAGAGTTTTGCCATATTGGCCAGGCTGGTCTCGAACTCTTGACCTCAGGTGATCCACCCACCTTGGCCGCCCAAAGTTCTGGGATTATAGGTGTGAGCCACTGTGCTTGGCCTGTATTGCCATCTAAACAATAGTAACTGTTTTGATCTATGAACATGGGATGTCTTTCCATCTATTTAGGTTTTCTTTACTTTTAGCAATGTTGTAATGTTTCTTAGTTTTGCGCTTCTTTTGTTTTTATTCATAAGTACTTTTTCTTTTTGATGCTATTTTAAATGCAATTGTTCTACCTTTTTTTTTTTTTTTTTGAAACAGGGTCTCACTATCACTCAGGCTGGAGAACAGTGGTTTGCAGTGGTATTATCACAGCTTACTATAGCTTGGACCTCCCAGGCTTAAGCAGTCCTCCCACCTCAGTCTCCAAAGTAGCTGGGACTACAGGCACAAGCCACCATGGCCTGGCTAGTTTTTGTAGAAACTGGGTTTCACCATGTACTCCAGGTTGGTCTCGGGTTTCACCATGTACCCCAGGCTGATCTTGAATTCCTGGGCTCAAGCGATCCACCCGCCTCAGCCTCCCAAAGTGTTGAGATTACAGGCGTGAGCCACTGCACTCAGCCTCCTGGCTAATTTCTAAAATTTTTCGTAGAGACTCAACTATGTTGCCCAGACTGGTCTCAAACTCCTGGGTTCAGGCGATCCTCCTGCCTTGGCGTCCCAAAGTGCTGGGATTATTACAGTTGTTTTGCTTTTTACATTTTTATTTATTCATTTTTCTTCAACTTTTATTTTAGGTTCATGTGCAGGATGTGCAGGTTTGTTAAATGTGTGCCATGGTGGTTTGCTGCACAGATCATCTCATCACCTGCATATTAAGCCCAGCATCCATTAGCTATTACTTTTTTTTTTTTTTTTTTTTTTTTGAGCCTGCACTATTGCCCAGGCTGGAATGCACTGGGGTGATCTCAGTTCACTGCAACCTCTGCCTCCCAGGTTCTAGCGATTCTCTTGCCTCAGCCTCCTGATTAGCTGGGACTACAGACGCTCGCCACCACGCCTGGCTAATTTTTGTATTTTTAGTAGAGATGGGGTTTCACCATATTGACCAGGCTGATCTTGAACTCCTGATCTCAAGTGATCCACCCGCCTTGGCGTCCCAAAGTGCTGGGATTACAGGCGTGGGCCACTGTGCCTGACAGCTATTCTTCCTAATATTCTCCCTCCCCCATCTCACAGGCCCCAGCGTGCGTTGTTCCCCCCCACTGTGTGTTCATGTGTTCTCATCATTCAGCTCCCACTTATAATTGAGAACGTGCAGTATTTGGTTTTCTGTTCCTGTGTATTTTTTTTAATAATTGAGATAAAGTTCATATAACGTAAAATTAATCATGGAATAGTTTTCTTAATTTGCTCATTGCTGCTTTGTAGAAATACAATTGATTTTCTTTTTTTTTTTTTTTTTTTTTTGAGACGGAGTCTTGTTCTGTCGCCCAGGCTGGAGTGCAGTGACGCGATCTCGGCTCACTGCAAGCTCCGCTTCCCTGGTTCATGCCATTCTCCTGCCTCAGCCTCCTGAGTAGCTGGGACTACAGGCACCCGCCACCAAGCCTGGCTAATTTTTATGTATTTTTTTTTAGTAGAGGCAGGGTTTCACCATGTTGGTCAGGATGGTCTCGATCTCCTGACCTCGTGATCCACCCGCCTCAGCCTCCCAAAGTTTTGGGATTACAGGCGTGAGCCATGGCGCCCGGCTGATTTTCATATCTTAATCTTGTGTCCTGTAACCTTGCTGAATTTGTTTGTTAGAAGGTCATGAATCTGTCTACAGATGACCAAAGAGCATCTTTTTTATTTTGTATTTTTGGAGACAGGATTCTGCTCTGTTGCCCAGGCTGGAGTGCAGTGGCACGATCATAGCTTACTACAGCCTCTAACTCCTAGGCTCAAGCAGTACTTCCACCTCAGCTTCCCAAGCAGCTGAGATTATAGGCACTTCCCACCGCACTCAGCTCAAAAGTGCATTTCTAATGAAACTCTGATCCAGGGTGCTTGTAGGAGCAGGTGCTGTTCCATTTACATTTGTAGGTCCATGTGTATCATGTCACGGTCACCTTTATCATGATAGCTCTGAGTCACTTTGAAAGTATCAGCTTATGTTCAGTATTTTTTGTCTGAGGGGACAGTACATTTGAGAAAGACAATTACAAATGGTTTTAACAGAAAAATATACCATTAATACTTAAATTTTAGTCTTTTGTTCTCAGGGAATTTTGTTTCTCCAAAAAGACTGTTCCCAGAGGTTTTAAATAACAAGTAGTACTCTTTTAAAAAAAATCATTTAATTATCCAACTTTTATAATGCTATTATTGTAGCTTTATTTTGACCTAAATACCTTACAAATACCCTCTGTTATGGTTGATTCTCATCTGCAGTTTTCTGCCCAGTCATCCAGACTTATTTTCTCCTTGGTTTAGCATTTCCTTACCTTGGCAGTCAAAATTCACATCTTTGAGATATCTGTCTTTTAATATCCTTGGGTTAAAGTATTGCCAAGAGTTCTTATCAAAGCCTAAGTCAGTCATATCTGTTGCCTCTCTGTGGTCCATTGACTTAACCTTTTGAAAGTGGTGGGCAAAACCCCTCTGGATCCTTTTTGTAAATGGGAATAACCCTGGCCATCGTGGTCAGATTTTGGGCTTAATGACTTTTTATAATGACCCACTCCCCCTAAGACCCCTAAAAACAAACAACTTGCTAGTTTATTGTAAAATTCTGATTCTGAAAAGCCATTTGATGTTATTTTTCTTTTCATTTTTTCAAAGACTATAGGGTTAATGCTTTATCCTGCATTAGGACTTTGACCTCTCTGTGTCTGTTTCATCATATGTAAAAGGGGGATGATTAATAATAGCTACCTAATGAGCTATTGTGAGGATTAAATAAGATAATATAGATGAACACATTATAAATGTTCAATATGTGTTAGCTGTCATTATTTGGAGAATGGCACCCACCAGAACTGGGTGTGACGATTTCTATAGGACCCAGGTTCAAGTCTTCAGATATCTTTCTAATAAGATCCCAGTTTCCAAGAGCATTTTGCTCCAGGCTTTCAGGGCCCTCTGTCATTTAGTTTCTGACTTGTGTTATTTGCTAGTTGTATCATTTTTATTAGTTTTGTAACTCCTGCTGGATTGTAACACTTGTGAGTGAGTGACTGTACCTTATATATTACTTCATTTGAGAGTTCTTCCATCCGTCCCTCCATTCATTCAGTGAGGCAGCAGATACTTGTTCAGCGTCAACTGCATGCCAGCACTGTGCCTGGTACTGACTATATGACAAGTATCACAGTGTAGTTAAACCCTGCTTTCTAGTAGCCCTGTACCTCTTTTCTTTCCTCCTCACCTTATCAAATGTCTGTGACCTTGGCCGCTTTAGTTCCACTAAGTAGTTGTTAAAATTCTGAAATGTGTAGGGTGCAGTGGAGTGATGAGGAGGTCACAGTCCTCTCTGCAGTGAGAGGATAAGTATACAAGTAACTGTAAGATATCAGGAAGGTAATTATCTTGAGAAATACAGAGTTCTATGTGAGCTATTGAGAGGTATGATGGGATATTATGTCAAGTTGCTGGGGTCTGGAAAATGTTTGAGAGGCTTGAGACAGTTGAGATGGATCTTGGAAGGATGGGTTGAATTTTTATAGGGGAGATAGGGCAGGTTGGACAAAATGTTTCAGATGGGTCAAAACCATGGAAAAGGCCAGGCAGGGAGAAATGAGAGTTGATACATAGCAGCCTGGGTTTATGAGAAGTTTTGGGGCTGGGAGTGTGCACTGAGTGTTAATTGGGCAATGGGGAACCATTGAAGGTATATGAACCAGAAGTGGAAATATTGGAGTAGGAAGAGACAAAATGAGAAGGAAGGTCTAGTTAGGAGCCTGTTGCCTCAGGTGCACTTAACTTATCGGGACCTAGTTGCCTAACCTGTAAAACAGGAATAGGATAACACATGGCCTGCCTGAAAGTGAACGCTTGCTGGTTGCATCTGTGCAACCTCTCCTGGCCCTATACCTACACTTCTTCATATGTTTGGGAGTTGTCAGTGATCCTTAGGCCTGCAGTTCAGGTAAGCATATCAGTGGAGCACATGAACTTGGGTATATTCTGTATTTCTTTTCTTTTTCTTTTTTTTCTTTTTTTGTTTGGAGATAGGGTCTTGCTTTGCCACCCAAGCTGGAGTGTAGTAGTGTGATCACAGCTCACTGCAGCCTCAACCTGCCAGGCTCAAGCGATCCTCTAGCAATCTTCCCTCCTCGGCCTCCTGAGCATCTAGGACTACAGGGGCATGCCACCGTGCCTGGCTAATTTTTCAATTTTTTGTAGAGACAGGGTCTTGCCATGTTTCCCAGCCTGGTCTTGAACTCCTGGGCTCAAGCAGCCCTCCTGCCTCAGCCTCCCAAATTGCTGGGATTACAGGCATAAGCCACCATGCCTGGCCGTATTTTTTTCTGATTCTAAAGTTATCAATATTTTTTATAGAAAATATGGGAAATACAGAAAAGAATAAAGAAGGAAATAAATATTGTCTGTAATTATTATTTTTTTTTTTAGATGGAATCTCACTCTGTCGCCCAGGCTGGAGTACAGTGGCACAATCTTGGCTCGCTACAAGCTCCGCCTCCCAGGTTCACGCCATTCTCCTGCCTCAGCCTCCCAAGTAGCTGGGACTACAGGTGCATGCCGCCACACCTGGCTAATTTTTTGTATTTTTAGTAGAGACGGGGTTTCACTGTGGTCTCCATCTCCTGACCTCGTGATCCGCCCGCCTCAGCTTCCCAAAGTGCTGGGATTACTTTGAGGCGTGAGCCACCGCGCCTGGCCTTTTTTTTTTTTTTTTTTTTTGAGACAGAGTCTTGCTCTGTGGCCCAGGCTGGAGAGTGCAGTGGCACAATCTCGGCTCACTGCTATCTCCGGCTCCTGGGTTCAAGCAATTCTTGTGCCTCAGCCTCCCGAGTAGCTGGGATTATAGGCCCAGGCTACCACACCCTGCTGATTTTTGTATTTTTAGTGCAGATGGAGTTTTGCCATGTTGGCCAGGATAGTCTCAAACTCCTGGCCTCATGTGATCCGCCCACCTCGACCTCCCAAAGTGCTGGGATTACAGGTGTGAGCCACCGTGCCCAGCCTATTGCCTGTAATTTGATTACTCAGTTTGGTACTTTTCTTGATAGGCAGTCCAATAGGCTTTGAGTTTTGTTTAATTACCTGTGACCAATTACATTAGTTTCCCATTACTGCTGTAAATAAATTGCCACAGACTTGTTGTTAGAATAACACACGTTTATAATTTTACAGTTCTGTAGATTAGAAACCCAACCTATGTTTCAGTGGACTGAAATCAAGGTGATGGCAGGGCTGTGTATCTTTTTAGAGACCCTAGGGGAGAACTCATTTCCAAGCCTTTTTCATTTTTTTAAAAATATATATATATATTGAGATGGAGTCTTGTTCTGTTGCCCAGGCTGGAGTGCAGTGGCACAATCTCAGCTCACTGCAACCTCTGCCTCCTGGGTTCAAGCAATTCTCCTGCCTCAGCATCCCGAGTAGCTGGGACTACAGGCACCTGCCATGGGGCCTGCCACCATGCCTGGCTAATTTTTGTATTTTTAATAGAGATGGGGGTTCACAATGTTGGCTAGGCTGGTCTTGAACTCCTAACCTCAAGTGATCCACCCACTTCAGCCTCCCAAGTGCCGGGATTACAGGTATGAGCCACCGCACCCAGCCATCATTTCCAAGCCTTTTACAGCTCCTAGAGCTGCCCACATTCCTTGATTCCTGGTCCCTTCCTTCATCTTCAAAGGGAGCAATGGTTGGCCAAGCCTCCATCTCACATCACTCTGACTCCCTCGTCTGCCTCTCTCTTCTACTTTTAATGACCTTTGTGATTGCCCTGGGCCTATCTAAATAATCCAGGATAATCCCTCCATTTCAAGGTTCTTAATTTAATTAGATCTGGAAGGTCTCTTTTGCCATGTAAAGTAACATATTCACAGGTTCCAGGGGATTGAGGGTGTGGACATCTTTGAGGTGCCATTATTCTGCCTACCATGCCAGTGTAGTGCATAAATCATGGAATCATTACATGGATCTCTGAGTTGTTCTTTTTGGTATCTTCACTTCACATTTAAAGCTATGCCTAGCTTTTAAAGTAATTTCTGAAGGGTCACAGATTATTTCTATTTAAATGTTTTTAGTTGAGTGGGGATAGGAGAGGAGGGTCTGGAGTCAGAGTACCCCAGAGCCCCTCTGGGCATTTGAAGGAGAGGAGGCCCTGGCAGTCCAGAGGAATTGAGGATGGTAAAAAATGCTGCCTTCAGTTCTTTCTACTGGGTGGGGTGACAGCTGCACTGGCAGTATGGCTAAACTGTGTTGATGATGCTGAATTCTGATCCTGGGATATTGTTAGAGCCCAACCCAGGGCACCTGGCCTGAGAGAGGAAATCCATTCTTATGCTTTATGTAAAAAAGAAAGCCTTGGTGGCTGGGTGCGGTGGCTCATGCCTGTAATCTCAGTGCTCTGGGAGGCCGAGGTGGGCGGATAACCTGAGATAAGGAGTTCGAGACCAGACATCTTGGTTTTGGTGGGTTTTAGCTGGCTTCTTTACTGCAGCCTGTTTCATCAGCAAGGTCTTTATGACTTGTATCTTGTGTTGACTTCCTGTCTCACCCTGTGACTTAGAATGCCTGAACTGTCTGGGAATGTAGCCCAGTAGGTCTCAGCCTCATTTTACCCAGCCCCTATTCAGGATGCAGTTGCTCTGGTTCACACGCCTCTGACAATAGCTGATTAATTTTGTTATTTTTTTGTAGAGACAGGGTCTTACTATGTTGCCCAGGCTGGTCTCAAACTCCTGGGCTCAAGTGATGCTCCTGCCTCGGCCTTCCAAAGTGCTGGGATTACAGGCATAAGCCTTGCACCTGGCCTGGATACTTTCTAGTGTGGTAAAGAGGCAACTAAAGTAATTTCTCCCTTGCTTCCATATCCTGTCCATCATCAAGTCCAGTTAACTCTTGCTCCAAAACATACCCTGAACTGGTCTGTTTCTGTCTCTACTCGTCGATTGCTACCGTGCTAACATCTTTGCCTCAGCTGCTGCAGGGGTCTCCTCACCTGTCTCTGTTTTCACTCTTGTCCTCCAAAATCCATTTTCTGTGCATCAGCCAGAGGGATTCTTCTAGACTTCAATTCTAAACTTGATGCCCTAAGGCCTCCATGTGTTTGTTATTAGGGTACAATTCAGGCTTCTGACCTGGCCTGTGGGACCCTCTGGGGACCTTCTCTGCCTGGACCTGAACTCCTGGGCCTCCTTGCTTCCTCTTTTCCACTGTGCTGCTGCAGCAGCAGCCTTTCCTTATTTGTCCTGGCTTCCTTCTTGATCAGATCCCAATTTAAGGAACCATCTTAGAGAGGCCCTCCCTGATCACATTATCAAAAGTTGTCTTTCAGGCACTATTGTTGGAGAAATAATGATGTTATGCCAATTTTGACGGGTTTTCAAGTCTCCGTGCTGTCTTCTAGCACATTAGTTTCATCTGTCAGGTTTGTAGTGGAGTGTATCTTCTGTGTTTTAGTGCAGGGTATTGATAAAGTATTGCACAGGACAGAGCGAAGTACACAGGCTTTGATAGGGCCAATTCTTCCCTGTGCTTCAGTGTTGACTCATTAATCAGCATTCTTTGAATCTCATTGCCTGCTTTTGCCTTCCACTAGCCACTATTATAGCATATCCAGTAACAATAGATAATGTTTATTGAGCACTTACTATGTGCTGTGCTCAGTCCCAACTGCTTTACACATTTGATTTTTTTTTTTTTTTTTGAGAGGGAGTCTTGCTCTGTCGCCCAGGCTGGAGAGTGCAGTGGCGCCATCTCGGCTCTCTGCAACCTCTGCCTTCTGGGTTCAAGCAATTCTCCCGCCTCAGCCTCCTGAGTAGCTGGGATTACAGGTGCTCGCCACCATGCCTGGCTATATTTTGTATTTTTAGTAGAGACGGAGTTTCACCGTATTGGCCAAGCTGGTCTCAAACTTCTGACCTCGTGATCTGCCTGCCTCGGCCTACCAAAGTGCTGGGATTACAGGCGTGAGCCACCGCTCCCGGCCATGCATTTGAGTTTTAAAAGAGTCAATGAGGCATCGTTACTGCAGGTTGGCTTGGGTAACCTCTTCGTGGTCAAGGTGTGGGGACACCCACTTAGACTCTCCTAACACCAAAATGTAAACTTTAGCCATTGTGTCTTACCCCCTCTGAGTATACACAGTTTTAACCTTCAGCTCATATTACTCAGAGTTTATGTGTTTTGAGGGGCATGTGTACAATCGTTTCAGCAGCTGGAGATGTCCTGTGATCTTTTAACTGAAAAAAAATTATGACTTACTGGTTACATGGACTCTTTGGGGTTTATGGTAGTGTTTTTGTTTGTTTGTTTGTTTGTTTTTGAGACAGAGTCTTGCTGTGTCACCCAGGCTGGAGTGCAGTGGCACGATCTTGGCTCACTGCAACCTCTGTTTCCTGGGTTCAAGTGATTCTTCTGCCTCAGCCTCCCAAGTAGCTGGGATGATAGGTGCGCGCCACCACGCCTGGCTAATTTTTGTATTTTTAATAGAGACGGGGTTTCACCATGTTGGCCAGGCTGGTCTTGAACTCCTGACCTCAGGTGATCCACCTGTTTTGGCCTCCCAAAGGGTTGAGATTACAGGTGTGAGCCACGGCACCTGGCCTATTTTTTATTTTTATTTATTTAAGAGATGGGGTCTCACTATGTTGGCCAGGCTAGTCTCAAACTCCCAACTCAAGTTATCCTCCCACCTCAGCCTCCTGAATAGCTGGTACTACAGGCATGTGACACTGCACTCAGCTTGCTTTATTTTGAATGTGGTTTTCTATTTTGTAGAGCTGTTTTTGGGGGGTCTCATTTTCTAGGTCCAAAAGCTTCTTTGCATGTGTCCAGTGGATTTCCATGGGATCTTCCAGTTAGATGAAAGACGGAGAGATGCAGTGATTGCATTGGGCATTTTTCTGATTGAATCTGATCTTCAGGTAAGTCTTCAGGAAATTAAAAGTTTCTTCATTGTAAAAGGGGGTGTAGTGAGCGTTTAAGTTTGTATCTGCTTATATTTACCTAAAGCATTACTAGAAGAATACATTTGAACCTAATCAAAGTGGTTAGTGGAGACGGTAGGACAAAGTGGGAATGAGACTTCCTAATGTAAACCTTCTTAGAAAATTTGAGTTTTTTAGAATTGTGTGCCTATATTATGTTGTAAAAAAATGTGTTTTTTTGTTTGTTATTATGTGCCACAGAGTAAGTTAAAATACTTTGAGAAGTAATTGTGTGCCTTCCAGGGTAGGTTTGGTTTTGAAGCTCAGGTAAAATGCTCATCAGTCAGACTCAGGAGTATTGTATTTCTCCTTCCAAAAGGACAAAATCATTTTAGGTAATTTTGATATAATATCATCTTTTTCAAAATTGCAATTATGTATATAAACTTTTAGAGTATGTATCAGTGTATCCTTTTTTTTTTTTTTTTTTGAGATGGAGTCTTGCTTTGTCACCCAGGCTGGAGTGCAGTGGTGCAATCTCGGCTCAATGTAACCTCCGCCTCCAGGGTTCAAGTGATTCTCCTGCCTCATCCTCCTGAGTAGCTGGGATTACAGGCACCAGCCACCACTCCTGGCTAATTTTTTTGTATTTTTAGTAGAGATGCGGTTTCTTCATGTTGGGCAGGCTGGTCTCAAACTCCTGACCTCAGTTAATCCTCCTGCCTCTGCCTCCCAAAGTGTTAGGATTACAGGTGTGAGCCACGTGTGAGCCATCATGCCGGGCCTCAGTGTACCTTTTAATAGGGACTTAAAAGCTAGCCCTGTAGCTCCAACAAAAAAATAGTGTGACTGTTGTGTGTGTGTATTTTTATATTTGCCAAAGCTAGTTGAAACAAACGATTAATCATTGGATATTGAATCTTTTATTTATTTATTTTTATCATTACTAGATACTATTTCTAAATTCCAAGTTAATTATGCTGTGTTAGGTAAATAAAGATGTTAGATATTTGAATATTTATCTAGAAAAGGTTGCTTCCATCTCCTGGAAATTTTGCTCTAATAAGCATTAGTATTTTGACAGTATTTGTACATTTGAAACAAATAAGAATTTTAATTATAGAGCAGTATTTTAATAATTAAATAGGCTACCTGATCAAGGTTACATAAAAAACCAAAATTAGATACATAAGCTGCATTTTGGCTTTTCTTCTGCTATCTATTTATTTATTTATTCTCAGAAACAGAGTCACTCTATCGCCTAGGCTGGAATGCAGTGGCACAGTCATTATTTAATGCAGCCTTGAACTCCTGGACTCAAGGGATCCTCCTAAGCAGCCGAGATTACAGGCATTGGCATGATTTTTTAATTTTCTGTAGAAATGAGGGTCTTGCTACGTTGCCCAGGTTGATCTCCAACCCTGGTCTCAAGTGATCCTCGTGCCTAGGCCTCCCAAAGTGCTGGGATTACAGGCATGTGCCACCATACCCAGCCTGCCTATTTATTTATAAATGTGTAAGGAAAGAAAACCATTTGTACTTTTTCTGTTTACCATATCCTACATAAATATAAAATGAATTATAAAGGGCAAAAAATAATTTTAAAAAAATTTATAAGAAACTATTGTTTTTCAGATGTGGATTACTTGATAATATCTTTGGCAAACACATTTCTTGATAGATTTACCTGTAAGTCCTGAAAGTGTCGTACTTGTATTAGACTTCTTAAGATGACAACAAATAGATGAGCACAAGTTACTTTTGGTGTAATTCAGGTTCTGAGTAAGGACTAGCAGGGTCCCAGGTGGCATGTGATGTTGTCCCTTGGACCATAGAGTTTGCCTGTATGTCCAGGGCAGCCCACCAGCCTCGTATGTACTAGGAGAGAAGCCTAGCATGCTTTGCCAGCCCCCTGAGAAAGCCCTAGGGACCACCTTGGTTTACCTGGTGCTTATATTCCTTGCTTCCCTCCAGGATGGGCTGTGTATTGACCTTCTTCCGGTCCCAGCAGTGGGCTGCCATGGTAGCAGCTGTGGCCAGAGGAGCTGAGGTGGTTTTACTCACCCTGTGCTGCTAATGTCATCACAGTTTATATAGGAAAGAGCCACCTGGAGCCACTTCCTCTGCAGGAGGCCATGTGGTTCAGGCCTTACGGAGTTTTGTTTCTGTCAGTACACTAGGATCCTCGACAGATGTCTTAGCCAGTTCCTTTTTATGGTTTAGGGAAAAAACTGTTTTGTTTTTGATAAAGTTCTTTGTTTTTGATTATCTATTATGGTATAACAAACTCCCCCCAAACTTAGTGCTTAATACATCATTTTGTTTGATTCATGAATCTGCAATTTAGACAGGGCTCAACTGACTCCATTTAGCATCGGTTGGGGTGGCTCAAAAGCTGGGGGCTGGAATCACCTGAAGTCTCATTCATGGGTCTTATCACAGCATAGCATCTAGGTTCCAGGGCAAATGTCCTGAAAAAGAGCCAGTTGGAAGCTGCGTGCCTTCTGCCATGTTTTTTTTGTTGTTGTTGTTTTTGTTTTGTTTTGTTTTTTTGAAACGGAGTCTCTTACTGTAGCCCAGGCTGGAGTGCAGTGGTGCCATCTAGGCTCACTGCAAGCTCCGCCTCCTGGGTTTACTTACGCCATTATCATGCCTCAGCCTCCCAAGTAGCTGGGACTACAGGCGCCCGCCACCATGCCCGGCTAATTTTTTGTATTTTTAGTAGAGAAGGGGTTTCACCATGTTAGCCAGGATGGTCTCGATCTCCTGACCTCGTGATCTGCCTGCCTCGGCCTCCCAAAGTGCTGGGATTACAGGTGTGAGCCACCGCACCCGGCCACCTTCTGCCATGCTTTTATGTTTTAATTTTTTTCGAGACAGGATTTCACTCTCTTGCCCAGGCTGGAGTGCAGTGGCACAATCTTGACTTACTGCAGCCTTCACCTCCCATGCTCAAGCGATCCTCCCACCCCAGCCTCCCGAGTAGCTGGGACTACAGGCACGTGCCACTGCACCCAGCTAATACTTGTATTTTTAGTAGAGACAGGGTTTTGCCATGTTAGCCAGCTGGGTCTCAAATTCCTGAGCTCAAGTGATCCACCTGCCTGGGTCTCCCAAAGTGCTGGGATTATGGATGTGAGCCACTATGAGCCACTATGCCTGGCTGCAGCCATGTTTTTAAAACTACCATGTGGTTTGTCAGCATTTCAAAACATCAAATAGTACTCCTCTTCTCTAGAGCACACTTCTTCTCTGGAGCACATCTAATCCTTAACTGGAACAGCTGTAAATAGGGAAATAGCTCCAAAAGCCAACGACAGAAGATTATGAAGCTATATATTGGTGTTGATTGGCTAGTTCAGAAATTAGAGGAAAGTAAAATTTTTCACTGGGCTAAAGTTGGCTATAAAGTCTGATGCTCAACTTGAGCAAGAGGAAACATGAAGTAGAAAATTTAAAAAAAAATAAAAACAAGGAAAATGGACAAGAGACATGAACAGAAAAAAGCATCACCCAGTTGAGATGCCCACACTATGAGCTTCTCTCCATCCCCAGGGTCTTATTCTGGGGCTCATGGATGGGTTTTGGGGCTCTAAACCATTCTCACTGAAGACAGCTTTGAGTATGTACACACATGTGCCACCTGGAGAGGCCTAGCCCCCAGAAGAGGCCTGAGCAGGCTGGACCCTGAGCTCCAGAAGGCAGGTGTGAACACTTCCTTAGGCTCCTGTTGTACAGGTTGATGGGACAGCCTCTGGACTCTGCAATGTGAAAACAGGAATGGAGTGATGCCATGTGAATTTACATGCACTTTACATTATCTCTGGAGAATCTCTGAGATGATTAGGATGTGGATATGCTTTGCTTTGGGCTTAATCTGGGCTAAAAAGCTGCCAGTCACTTGTTTTATTAAATCTAATTTATTATTATTCTTATTATTTTTTAGCATAAAGATTGTGTGGTTCCTTACCTTGTTCGACTTCTCAAAGGTCTTCCAAAAGTGTATTGGGTAGAAGAAAGCACAGCTCGGAAAGGCAGAGGTAATTGTATATAATGTTTTCCCTGAATATAAGAGAAAATACACATGTTCAGTGTCTGTAGGATCAAGTGTTTGCTCATACTGACACATCAGATGCATCTTGTCTCACTCCTGGCTGTGAAACAACTGCCTGCAGCATTGTGGGCTGAGCTTACATCGATGTGTTGGCCACAGCCCATGGATGAGTTGGGGAGAAGGTAGGCCTGGGTAGGCCAGCTTTCCATTGCATTCTTCTGAGAGTGAGCAAGAACGCTGAGACCTTCCAGAACCTTTTCTCATGTCTCATTGGCCAGAATTGGGTCGTCTGCCCGTCCCCGAATCAGTCACTGTTACCCTTAGAATTTATAGGCTCACTCCTGGAGTGAGGTCAGTTTTCCAGATTATATTGCTGCTGCTCAAAAAGGGTGAGATGGAGGTTGGGGACCCAACAGCAATGTTCACTGTAAATAGTTTCATCACTTTGTTTCTAAGTTCCAGTTAAACTTTGCACCTTTAGCAATGGAATAAATTGGCTGGTATGGTGGCTCACTCCTGTAATTCTAGCACTTTGGGAGGCTGAGGTGGGCAGATCGTTTGAGCTCAGGAGTTTAAGACTAGTCTGGGTTGGCCGGGCATGGTGGCTCACACCTGTAATCCCAGCACTTTGGGAGGCCGAGGCGGGTGGATCACGAGGTCAGGAGTTCAAGACCAGCCTGGCCAATATGGTGAAACTCCATCTCTACTAAAAGTACAAAAATTAGCCGGGTGTGGTGGTATGTGCCTGTAGTCCCAGCTGCTCGGGAGGCTGAGGCAGAAGAACTGCTTGAACCCAGGAGGCAGAGGTTGCATTGAGCCGAGATGTGCTACTGCACTGCAGCCTGGGCGACAGCGCAAGACTCCATCCCAAAAAAAAAAAAAAAAAGCAAAAACCAAAACTAGTCTGGGCAACATGGCCCAGTCTGCTAAAGATGGGTTTTGCTGTTCTCAACATTCTGGGCCCCGCAACACCACCACCACTGGCATGAACACATACACAGAGGTCACCAGCTCCAACTCTATGCTACCACTGCCATTGGTGCAAATGTGCACACAGACCCCAGTGGCGATGCACCACTGCTGCTGCCAGTGCCCACACAGAGGCAGGTAGCCCCAGGCCTCCCAGCACCCCGCCTCAGCCAATGAGCGTGCACCCCATTGCACTGCTGGTGCTGCTGGCACAAGCAAATAGGCTGCCACTATCTGACAGAGTGCTTTGGCTGGCACTACCCTTCAGAGTGTTGTGGCTGTGTCCCAAGAACACCTCAATCCCTCCAGTGCTGCATGTTCTCAACTTCAGAGAGCCAGAGAACAAAGCTGAGTGCCCAATACCAGCCCCCCAGAGTTGCAGGACACAGCCCAGGAGTGCTGAGCTGAGCCTTAGTCCCCCATGCTGAGCTGAGCCTTAGTCCCCCAAAAATCTGCCAGAAATGAAGCCAGTTGACCGAACCCAATCAAACCCCCAAAGACATCAAAGAAGATAAAAGCACCACCCCCAAAAAAATCCATCCAAAGGACAGCAGCTTCAAAGATTGAAGGAACATTAGCCCACGAAGATAAGAAAGAGCCAGCGCAGGAACTCTGGCGTCTCCAAAAGCCAGTGTCTTCATGCTGCTAAGTTGGCTGCACTAGTTCCCCAGCAGTGGTTCTTAACCAGGCCAAAATGACAGAAATAGAATTCAGAATATGGATAGGAACGAAGATCATCAACATTCAGGGGAAAGTTGAAACCCAATCCAAGGACTGTAAAGGATACAATAAAACGATATAGGAGATGAAAGATGAAATGGCCATTTTAAGAAAAAACCGGCCAGGCACAGTGGCTCACACCTGTAATCTCTGCACTTTGGGAGGCTGAGGTGGGTAGATCACTTGAGGTCAGGAGTTTGAGACCAGCTTGGCCAACATGGTGAAACCCCATCTCTACTAAAAATACAAAAAATTAGCCAGGTGTGGTGACAGGTTCCTATAATCCCAGCTACTTGGGTGGCTGAGGCAGGAGAATTGCTTGAACCTGGGAGGTAGAGGTTGCAGTGAGCTGAGATCATGCCACTGCACTTCAGCCTGGGTGACAGAGTGAGACTCCGTCTCAAAAAGAAAACAACCAAACTGAGCTGATGGAGCTGAAAAACTCACTTCAAGAATTTTGGCTGGGCCCAGTGGCTCACACCTGTAATCCCAACACCTTGGGAGGCCAAGGCAGGTGGATCACAAGGTCAGGAGTTCAAGACCAGCCTTGCCAAGATGATGAAACCCCGTCTTTATCAAAAATACAAAAATCGGCTGGGTGTGGTGGCACACGCCTGTAATCCCAGCTACTTTGGAGGCTGAGACAGGAGAATCGCTTGAACCCAGGAGGCAGAGGCAGCAGTGAGCCAAGATTGCGCCACTGCACTCCAGCCTGGGCAACAGAGCAAGACTCCATCTCAAAAAAAAAAAAAAAAAAAAAAAAAGAATTTCAAAATAAACAACAGGATTGACCAAACTGAGGAAAGAATCCCAGAGCTCAAAGACCAGCTCTCCAAAATAACTCAGTCAGACAAAAATAAAGAAAATAAAGAATGAACACCTCTGAGAAATATGGGATTATGTAGAGACCAAATATACAACTCACTGGTGTCCCTGAAAGATAGGGAGAGAGAAAGTAAGCAACTTGGAAAACGTATTTCAGGATATTATCCATGAGTATTTTCCCAATCTCTCTAGAGATGCCAAAAATCAAATTCAGGAAATGCAGAGAACCCCTATGAAATATTACACAAGAAGACCATCCCCAAGGCGCATAGTCATCAGATTCTCCAAGGTCTAAATGAAAGAAAAAAAAATGTTAAAGGCAGCTAGAGAGAAGGGGCAGGTTACCTTCAAAGGGAGTCCCACCAGGCTAACAGCAGACCTTTTAGTAGAAACTCTACAAGCCAGAAGAGAATGGAGGCCATTTTTCCGGCTTTTTTTTTTTTTTTTTTTTTTTTTTTGAGAAGGAGTCTCACTCCATCACTCAGGCTGGAGTGCAGTGGTGCGATCTTGGGTCACTACAACTTCCACCTCCCAGGTTCAAGCAATTCTCGTGCCTCGGCCTCCTGAATAGTTGGGGACTACAGGCGCACACCACCATGCCCAGCTAATTTTTGTATTTTTAGTAGAGACAGGGTTTTGCCATGTTGACTAGGCTGGTCTTGAACTCCTGGCCTCAAGTGACCCCTGCTCCTCAGCCTCACAAAGTGCTGGGATTGCAGGCATGAGCCACTGGGCCTGGCTTATATTCAGCATTGTTAAAAGAATTTCCAACCAAGAATTTCATATCCAGTCAAACTAAGCTTTATGAGTGAAGGAGAAATAAGATCTTTTTGAGACAAGCACATGCTAAGGGATTTCTTTACCACCACCTGCCTTACAGGGTCTTGAAGGGAATGCTAAACATGGAAGGGAAAGACTATTACCAGCCACTACAGAAACACACCTAAGGGCTGGGCGCAGTAGCTCACGCCTGTAATCCCAGCACTTTGGGAGTCCAAGGCGGATGGAACACCTGAGGTCAGGAGTTCGAGACCAGGCTGGCCAACATGGTGAAACCCCTTCTCCACTAAAAAGACAAAAAATTAGCTGAGCATGGTGGCAGATACCTGTAATCCCAGCTACTCAGGAGGCCAAGGCAGGAGAATTTCTTGAACCTGGGAGGTGGAGGTTACAGTGAGCCACAGTTGCACCACTGCACTCCAGCCTGGGTAACAGGAATGAAACTCTGTCTCAAAAACAAACAAACAACAACAACAACAACAAAACACACCTAAGTACCTAGACTAGTGACACTATAAAGCAACCACACAGACAAGTCTGCATAATAACCAGCTAACAATATAGTGATGGGAACAGAGCCACACATATCAATATTATAAATGTAAATGGACTAAATGTCCCATTTAAAAGACACATTGTGGCAAATTGGATAAAGAAGCAAGACCCAATGGTATGCTGTCTTCAAGAGACCAATCCCACATACAATGACACCCATACATTCAAAGTAAAAGGATGAAAAAAAATCTACCAAGCAAATGGAAAACAAAAAAAAGAGCAGGGATTGCTATTCTGATTTCAGACAAAATAGACTTTCAACCAACTAAAATCACAAAAGACAAAGAAAGGCATTACATAATGGTAAAAGGCTTGATTCAGCAAGATTTGACTATACATATCAAACACAGGAGCAAATTTATACGTATTGAACACGGGAGCAACCACGTTTATAAAGCAAGTTCTTAGAGACCTTTGACGAGGCTTAGATAACCACACAATAGCCGGGACACTTCAACACCCCACTGACAGTGTTAGACAGGTCATCAGGGCAGAAAACTGATAAAGATATTCAGGATTTAAACTCGACACTTGACCAAATGGACCTAATAGACGTCTACAGAACACTCCACTTGAAAGCAGCAGAATATACATTCTTCTCATCTGCACATGCAACATACTCTAAAATCAACCACACTATCAGACATAAAACAAGCCTCAGCAAATTCAGAAAAACTGAACTTATACTAACCATGCTCTTGGGCCACAGCACAATAAAAATAGAATTAAATACTAAGAAAATCACTGAAAGCATATAATTACATGAGAATTAAATAACCTGCTCCTGAATGACTTTCGGGTAAATAATGAAATTAAGGCAGAAATAAAGAAATTCTTTGAAATTAATGAGAATGAAGATACAACATACCAGAATCTCTGGGACACAGCTAAGGCAGAATTAAGAGGGAAGTTTATAGCATGAATGCTGATGTCAAAAAATTAGATCTCAAATTAACAACGTAACATCACGACTAGAGGAACTAAAGAAACAAGAACAAACTAACCCCAAAGGTAGCCAAAGATAAGAAATAACTAAAACCAAAGCTGAACTGAAGGAAATTGAGATATGAAAACCATACAAAAGATCAACAAATCCAGGAGTTGGTTTTTTGAACAACAACAAAAAAAATAAGATAGACCACTAGCTAGACTTATAAAGAAAAAAAGAGAAAAGGTCCAAATAGACAACCAGAAATTGATAAAGGGGACATTACCAGTGATTCCACAGAAATAATAATAATAAAAAAACCCAACCCTGAGAGACAAACACCTCTATGCCTACAAGCTAGAAAACCTAGAAGAAATGGATAAATTCCTGGACATATACAACCTACCAAGACTAAACCCAGAAGAAACTGAATCCCTGAACAGACAAATAACAAGTTCCGAAATTGAGTCAGTAATAAAAAGTCTGCCAGCTGAAGAAAGCCTAGGACCAGATGGATTCACAGCTGAGTTCTACCAGATGTATAAAGAAGAGCTGGTACCACTCCTACTGAAACTATTACAAAAAAATTAAGGAGGAGGGACTCCTCCCTAACTCTATGTGGGTAGCGTCATCCTGATACCAAAACCTGGTAGAGACAAAACAAAAAAAGAAAACTTAGGGCTAATAGATGAACATAGATGCAAAAATCCTCAACAAAATACTAGGTAACTGAATCTAGCAGCACATCAAAATGCTAATCCATCAGGTCAAGTAGGCTTTATCCCTGGGATACAGGATTGATACAATGTATGCAAATCAATTAATGTGATTCATCACAGAAACAGAACTAAAACCAAAAACCATGTGATTATCTTAATAGATACAGAAGAGGCTTTTCATAAAATTCAATATCCCTTCATGTTAAAAATCCTCAACAGGCCAGGCGTGGTGGCTCACGCCTGTAATCCCAGCACTTTGGGAGGCCAAGGTGGGCAGATTACGAGGTCAGGAGATTGAGACCATCCTGGCCAACATGGTGAAATCCTGTCTCTCCTGAAATACAAAAAATTAACCAAGCGTGGTGGCGGGCACCTGTAGTCCCAGCTACCCGGGAGGCTGAGGCAGGAGAATCGCTTGAACCCGGGATCGGAGGTTGCAGTGAGCCGAGATCATGCCACTGCACTCCAACCTGGCAACAGAGCAAGACTCTGTCTCAAAAAAAAAAAAAAAAAAAAAAAAAAAATCCACAACAAACTCTAGGTGTTGAAGGAACATACTTCAAAGTAATAATAGCCATCTATGACAAACCCATAGCCATCATTATACTGTATGGTCAAAAGCTGGAAGCATTCCCCTTGAAAACCACAACAAGACAAAGATGCCCTCTCTCACCTCTCCTGTGCAGCATAATTCTGGAAGTCCTGGCCAGAGCAGTCAGGCAAGGGAAAGAAATAAAAGTCATCCAGATAGGAAGAGAGGAAGTCAAACGATCTCTTTTCACAGGTTATATGATTCTATACCTAGAAAACCCTATCATCTCTGCCCAAAGCCCCTTGATATGATAAACAACTTCAGCAAAGTTTCAGGATACAAAATCAATGTACAAAAATCAGTAGCATTCCTATACACCAACAACATCCAAGCTGAGAGCCAAATCAAGAACACAGTCCCATTTACAATATTCACAAAAATAATAAAATACCAGCTGGGCATGGTGGCTCACGACTGTAATCCCAGCACTTTGGGAGGCCGAGGCAGGTGGATCACTTGAGGTCAGGAGTTCGAGACCAGCCTGGCCAACAGGGTGAAACCCATCTCTGCTAAAAACACAAAAATTAGCTGGGCATGGTAGCGCATGCCTGTAATCCCAGCTACTTGGGAAGCTGAGGCAGGAGAATCGCTTGAACCTGGGAGGCAGAGGTTGCAGTGAGCCGCGATTGCGCCACTGCCCTCCAGCCTGTGCGACAGAGTGAGACTCCATCTCAAAAAAAAGAAAAGATAAAATACCTTGGAATACAGCTAACAGGGGTGAAAAATCTCTACAGCAAGAATTACAAAATACTACTGAAAGAAATCAGAGCTTACACAAATGGAAAAACATCCCATGCTCATAGACAGGAAGAATCAATATTGTTAACATGGCCATACTACCCAGAGCAATTTATGGATTCAGTGCTATTCCTATCAAACTACCAATGACATTCTTCACAGAATTAGAAAAAAACTATTTTAGAATTTTTATGGAACCAAAAAACAGCCTGAATAGCCAAGGTAACCTGAAAAAGAGCAAAGCTGGAGACATCACATTACCCAACTTCAAACTTCAACTCTACTACAGGGCTACAGTAACCAAAACAGCATGGTACTGGTAAAAAAAAAAAAATAGCACATAGACAAATAGCCCAGAAATAATGCTGCACACCTGCAACCATCTGATCTTCAACAGAGTCAACAAAACAAGTAATGGGGAAAGGACTCCCTACTCAATAAATGGTGCTAGGATAACTGGCTAGCTATATTCGGAAGACTGAAACTAGACCCCTTACTTACGCCCTATACAAAAACCAACTGAAGATGGATTAAAGCTCTAGATGTAAAACCTTAAACTATAAACACCCTGGAAGATAAACTAGGAAATACCACTCTGGACATAGACCCTGGCAAAGGTTTTTTTTTTTTTTTTTGAGACAGAATCTCGCTGTCGCCCAGGCTGGAGTGCAATGGCGCGATCTCGGCTCACTGCAGGCTCCGCCCCCCAGGGTTCACGCCATTCTCCTGACTCAGCCTCCCGAGTAGCTGGGACTACAGTCGCCCGCCACCTCGCCCGGCTAATTTTTTGTATTTTTAGTAGAGACGGGGTTTCACTGTGTTAGCCAGGATGGTCTTGATCTCCTGATCTCGTGATCCGCCCACCTTGGCCTCCCAAAGTGCTGGGATTACAGGCATGAGCCACCGTGCCCGGCCAGAGCCTGGCAAAGATTTAATGGCAAAAATTTGATGACAAAGATGCCAAAAGCAATTGCAGCAAAAACAAAAATTGACAAATGGGACCTAATTAAACTAAAGAGCTTCTGCACAGCAAAACAAACTGTCAACAGAGTAAACAGCCACCCTACTGAATGAAAGAAAATATTTGCAAACTATGCAAAGGTCTAAAGTCCAGAATCTATGAGGAACTTAAATTTACAAACAAAAAACAACACCATTAAAAGGTGAGCCAAGGACGAATAGATACTTTTCAAAAGAAGACATACAAGTGGCCAAAAATATATGAAAAATATGCTCATCATCTGATGCTAATAATCAGAGAAATGTAAATAAAAAAAAAATTTTAGTGAGATACCATCTCACACCAGTCAGAATGGCTATTATTAAAAAGTCAAGAAATAACAGATGCTGGTGAGGTTGTGGAGAAAAGGGGACACTTACACACTGCTGGTGTGAATATAAATTAGTTCAGCCATTGTGGAATGCAGTTTGGCAATTTCTGAAAGAACTTAAAACAGAATTACCATTTGACCCAGCAATCCCATTATTGGGTGCGTACTCAAAGGAATGTAAATCATTCTACTGTAAAGATACGTGCGTAAGTATGTTTATTACAGCAGTATTTACAATAACAAAGATAAGGAGTCAACCTAAATGCCTATCAATGGAAGACTGGGTAAAGAAAATGTCGTATGTGTACCATGGAGTACTGTGTAGCCATAAAAAAAGAAAAAGATCATGTCCTTTTATTTATTTTTTTATTTTATCTTTTTTTGAGACAGTCTCGCTCTGTCACCCAGCTTGGAGTGCAGTGGTGTGATCTCTGCTCACTGCAACCCCCGCCTCCCAGGTTCAAGGGATTCTCCTGTCTCAGCCTCCCAAGTAGCTGGGGTTATAGGCATGTGCCACTACACCGGGCTAATTTTTGTATTTATAGTGGAGATGGAGTTTTGCCATGTTGGCTAGGCTGGTCTCGAACTCCTGGCCTCAAGTTATTTGCCTGCCTCAGCCTCCCAAAGTGCTGGGATTACACCGTGCCCGGCCAAGGTCACGTCTTTTGTAGCAACATGGATGGAGCTGGAGACTGTTATGGGAGAATTAGCACAGGAACAGGAAACCAAACGCTACATGTTCTCACTTATAAGTGGGAGCTAAACGTCGAGTACATATGAACACAGAAGGGAACAGCAGACACTGGGGCCTACTTAAGAGTGGAGAGTAGGAGGAGGGCGAGGATGGGAAAACTACTTTTTGGGTACAATGCGTATTACGGGGATGATGAAATAATCTGTACACCAAAACCCTGTAACATGCAATTTACCTGTATAACAAAACTACATATGTACCCCTGAACCTGAAATAGAAATTAAAAAACGTTCTGTTTGTGCCAGTATTCCTCTTGACCTTTAGGTTTTCATCATTTCTGGTAACATGCCTAAATCTGACAGATCCAAAATTATGCATGTATCCTGCAATTTGTTAGGATTTTGTTTGTTTTTTGTTTTTTGAGACAGTCTCATTCTGTCTGCACTCCAAGCTGGAGTGCAGTGGCCTGACCTCGGTTCACTGTAACCTCCGCCTCCTGGGTTCAAGCAATTCTTGTGCCTCAGCCTCCCAAGTACCTGGGATTACTGGCATGCATCACTATGCCTTGCTAATTTTTGTATTTTCGGTAGAGACAGAATTTTGCCATGTTGGCTGGGCTGGTCTTGAACTCCTGGCCTCAAGTGATCTGCCTGCCTCGGCCTCCTAAAGTGCTAGGACTATAGGCGTGAGCCACTGCACCCAGTCTGTCCTGCAATTTGATGGACTACAAATTAAATAGAGCATCATTACTAAAAAGTCAAATTTTAGGCCGGGCATGGGCACATTCAAGTTTGAGAATAGCCTAGAGCTGCACTTTAAAATTTTAAGTGCTGGAGTAGAAATGTAAGTCTTCTGTCATGTACTGTGAATATATCCATTAAATAGTGGATACTCTTTTGTCCTTGATTCAACATTCAATATTCAAAATTGATTTTTTTTTTTTTTTTGAGATGGCATCTCATTCTGTCACCCAGGCTGGAGTACAGTGGTATGATCTCGGCTCACTGGAACCTCCACTTCCTGGCTTCAAGCTATTCTCCTGCCTCAGCCTCCCAAGTGACTGGGATTACAGGTGTGCGCCACCACACCCAGCTAATTTTTGTATTTTTAGTAGAGACGGGGTTTCACCATGTGGGCCAGGCTGGTCTCGAACTCCTGACCTCAGGTGATCCGTCTGCCTTGGCCCCCCAGAAGTGCTGGGATTACAGACGTGAGCCACTTTGCCCAGCCAAGTGTGTGTGTGTGTGTGTGTGTGTGTGTGTGTGTGTGTGTGTGTGTGGTGTGTGTGTGTGTGTGTGTGTGTGTGTGTGTGTGTGTGTGTGTGTGTGATTTATCGCATTTACTTAGGGAATAAAAAATTGAATCTGTCATGTTGAGAGGCTCTGTTATCTCACACTAGCTGTTGGCTCAGGAAACATTTAAGTTTATTGAACCAAAACATTTACTTAAAGGAAAGGTAGGGGTGTTTCTCAGCAAATTCATTGGGCCCATAGCTGTTCTTTTGAGACTCGTCTCAAGGAGGGCAGCTGCTATAAACTGGTCCCTTGGCAGGTCATGGTGAGAGGGTACATACTGTTGGATGGCCAGAGGTGTGATCCAGTATCTGGTTCCTGGTTATCTGATTTATGTTTTTACATCTTCCAGGTGCCCTCCCAGTTGCAGAGAGCTTCAGCTTCTGCTTGGTAACTCTGCTGTCTGATGTGGCCTATAGGGATCCTTCACTTAGGGATGAGGTAAGCATGTGTTGGTTGATTTGGTATGCATTTCTATTAGATTGAATAGAGTCCCAAAGTGATGAAAAGATTTAAAAAATGTGAAATGTGATTGGATTGTTTGTTGATATTTATTTCATCCTGTTCATAGCAGACCTAAGACATGTTTAGGTCTTTCAGTACTCTTTAGGATCTCATGAGTCTTATCTTATTCAACTTTTCTTTTTTTTCTGTTTCTTTTTTCTGATGAAGGGCAGGCGCTGCAGAGACATGAGCAGCACTGTCCCTTTCAGCTTTTCAGAAAGTCCTGTAAGGTAGGCAGCAGAAAAAGGCAAAGGCAGCTCATTTTTCTTGCTCTTTGTTGGGGATTGAAGTCATTCTTAGAAGATCATTTTCTTTTCTTTTTTTGAGACAGAGTCTTGCTCTGTCATCCAGGCTGGAGTGCAGTGGTGCAATCTTGGCTCACTGCAACCTCCGCTTTCCACCTCAAGCCAGCCTCCCTCCTAAGACTCCCAAGTAGCTGAGACTGTAGGCGTTCACTATCACGCTGGCTAATTTGTTTTGTATTTTTTGTAGAGACGAGGTTTTGCCACGTTGCCCAGGCTGGTCTTGAACTCTGGGCCTCAAGTGATCCTCCTGCCTTGACCTCCCAGTGTGCTGGGATTATAGGTGTGAGCCACTGTGCCCAGCTAGAAGAGAATCTTCTAGGTAGCTGAAGCTTTTATCTTTAAGGGCACAGACTTTCTTTAGATTTTGTTAATTTTGATAGAAATGTTACGAACATGTATTTCATACTTTCCTCTTCTTTAAACAAAGAATATAATCATACAACTTTTTCTTAAATTTATCGCTTAGAAAGTTAGTTTTTGTATGCTGCTATTCCTAGGTTCTTCCAAACAGTGCCTAGTTGCTTGTCGGCATTCTAAATGTTCCCAGTTGGTGATGTATTTTGACTAATTTAGATTCTACATTTGTTTGTAGGTTGGCTAAAGAAATGCTTAAATATGTTAGAATAATGTGTTTTTATTAAAAAGTTGGACATTAAGGGCTTTTCTATGAATAAAATTTATCAGAATTAAGAGGTCAACACCAAAGGTGATAACATGACTTTAACATATAAAATGGAAAAAGTGGCTGGGTGCGGTGGCTCAGGCCTGTAATCCTAGCACTTTGGGATGCTGAGGCGGGTGGATCTCCTGAGGTCAGGAGTTTGAGACCAGCCTGGCCAACATGAAGAAACCCCATCTCTACTAAAAATACAAAAATTAGCCGGGTGTGGTGGCAGGAGCCTGTAATCCCACCTACTCGGGAGGCTGAGGCATGAGAATCACTTGAACCTGGGAGGCAGAGGTTGCAGTGAGCTGAGATCATGCCACTGCACTCCAGCCTGGACAACAGAGTGAGACTCGGTCTCAAAATAAATAAATAAAATAAAATAAAAAAATAAATAAATAAATAAAATGGAAAAACTATTGCTTTTCAAGCTCTCGTAGATTATTCAACATTACTTAATATTACGAAAATGTAAGAGATTTGACTTGGTTATGAACAAGTCATGTCACACCAACTTCATTTTTTCTTTGCCTGGATTTTCTAAGAAAAATGATTGAGAGAAATGAAGTTGCTGCATTCTAGTGGATCTTCATAAATGCTTTGGACAAGCACCTTTCCTGACATCCTGGACCAATTATATGGGCTGAGGGCCAAATGGTTTGGAGGGTTTGCAGAACTGCCTGAAGGACTGTCCCAAAGGGTGATCAGTGAGGTATCGGCCCAGCAAGACCCTCCTGTCATTGGAGCAAAACAAGCTAGTGCTGTAAATGAAGATCTGGAAAGCAAGTTGA
The DNA here is from genome assembly GCF_009828535.3 of Hylobates moloch. Taxonomy (NCBI): domain Eukaryota; kingdom Metazoa; phylum Chordata; class Mammalia; order Primates; family Hylobatidae; genus Hylobates; species Hylobates moloch. The sequence continues at coordinate 3,819,234 of NW_026652294.1, forward strand.
TTTCATTTGTAGAAGGCACAAAGCTGGGAATCACAGATTTGTACAATGAGCTAAAGCTAATACCATGAGTTTTTGTAGGGGTAGATGAAAGATAAAAAATACCAACTATGTTAGTAGAGATTACATAGTTTAGGAGAAGCAGGTGCGAAAGAAGACTTAGGTATCTTCCTCATCTATAAACTCATTATCATGCATGGTGGCTCAACGCCTGTAATCCCAGCATTCTGAGAGGCTGAGGCAGGAGGATCACTTGAGCCCAGGAATTTGAGACCAGCTTGGGCAACATAGCGAAACCTATCCCTACAAAAATAAAAATAAAAATTAGCTGGGCATAGTGACACTTGCCTGTAATCCCAGCTACTCAGGAGGCTGAGGCAGGAGGATTGCTTGAGTCCAGGAGTTTGAGGCTACAGTGAGCTGTGATTGAACCCCTGCACTGATCATGGCTCACTACATCCTCAGCCTCCCGGGCTCAAGTGACCCTCACACCTCAGCCTCCTGACCACAGGCACGCACCACCACACCTGGCTAATTTTTGTATGTTTTGTAGAGACAGGGTTTCGATACTTTGCCCAGGCAGGTCTGAACTCCTGAGCTCAACTGATCCACCGGCTTCAGCCTCCCAAAGTACTAGGATTGGCCGGGCGCAGTGGCTCACACCTGTAATCCCAGCACTTTGGGAGGCCGAGGTGGATGGATCACCTGAGGTTGGGAGGTTGAGACCAGACTAACCAACATGGAGAAACCCCGTCTCTACTAAAAATAAAAAATTAGCCAGGTGTGGTGGTGCATGCCTGCAATCCCAGCTACTAAGGAGGCTGAGGCAGGAGAATCGCTTGAACCCAGGAGGCGGAGGTTGTGGTGAGCTGAGACATGCCATTGCACTCTAGCCTGGGCAACAAGACTGAAACCGCGCCTCAAAACAAACAAACAAACAAACAAAAAAAAGTGCTGGGATTATAGGCATGAGCCACCCTGCCAGGACAAAAAAAAAAATTTCTTAACTTAAAAAATGATGGGCTGGGTGCAGTGCCTCACACCTATAATTCCAGCACTCTGCGAGGCCAAGGCAGGTGGATCACCTGAGGTCAGGAGTTCAAGACCAGCCCGGCTAACATGGTGAAACCCTGTCTGTACTAAAAATACAAGAAATTAGCCAGGCATGGTGGCATGCACCTGTAATCCCAGCTACTCAGGAGACTGAGTCAGTAGAATCGCTTGAACCCGGGAGGTGGAGGTTGCAGTAAGCCAAGATCATGCCACTGCACTCCAGCCTGGGCAACAAGAGCGAAACTTCGTCTCAAATAAAAAAAAATTTAAAAATTATGTATAAGCTCATTGAGATAGCAGTGTGAAGTGGCTGCAGAAAAGCTAATGTCACGTACGTAGAAGTGTAGAATCTGTGATGAGTTTGGTGAGTATGCTGGGTGAGTTCCAGCATCACAGATGTTAATGTATTTTATTCTGAGCACTACACTTCCAGACAGAAAACTGGACTACCGTAAAATCAGAAGCTGGCAATTAGCATTATAAAGGATTTGTGATCATGAAGAATACGGTTGAAAAGCGCTAGGGCGTTTACCCATGAAAAGAGAAGATTTGGGGACCCATCACCTGTTTACAGAATATGTTAATAGAGGAAAAAGTAGCCCCAAGGACTGGTAGGTACAAGCCCCAGGAGGACAGCATTGGCCCAGTGTTGGGAGGAACTCTGAACCAGCCCAGAGAGTGAGGGTTTTGTCCCTGGAAAGTCAGCTGGTTGGCCACTTGGCACAGTCGTTGTGGAGGGATGTATCAAATATGGGGTTGGTTAAGATAATGTCTGAAGTGCCTTCTAATTCTGACTTAGTTTTGTGATATTTGCCTAATTTTGTTTGTTTTCTTGTTTCCTTGACTGTTACAGATTTTAGAGGCGCTTTTGCAGGTTTTGCATGTCCTCTTGGGGATGTGCCAGGCCTTGGAGATTCAAGACAAAGGTACAAGTATCCTTAAGGTTTTTCTTAAAATGGTTTTGTGGTTACTCTTTCCCTTGTTTTTCTCCAGTCTTTTCTGTTGTTGGGTACCTAATGTATATGATGGGAGAAAACCTTCCTATTTTAGTTTGATTTGTTGTGTGTTAATATCCTCAGAGGCCACATGGGGTCAGGCGCGTTGCTCTGCTACATAGATGCTGGGTCACCTTGGACAAGTAACTTCACCCTTCTGGGCCCCAGTTTCTTCACCTGTAACATCTGTGGGTAGATTAGTTGACTTCCAAAGGTCATTTTTTCTGTGTTGTAAGGCTACCGATATGCTCCTAAGAGGAATAAATGTATAAGGTACTTGATAATATGACCTAGCTATATTATTGATTTGGATGTGCCATGAATAGACGAAGACCTCCCAAGGAGGGCAGCTGGGTGTGTTGAAGACATAGTCTGAAGTTGTTAATGACAGGTCGAAGATATCACTTGTCAGCCCTTGGGGTTGACCCCATTATTGTGGCTTATTTTGAACCTTCGCAGTTATTAGTGGGTGGCTTGTGAAATCTTAGTCAATGTTACAAGTTAGTACTTACTATATGACTCTATCAGGATACTTTCTTATATTGTAACGTTTTCACTTGATCTTCTAGAATACCTTTGCAAGTATGCTATCCCATGCCTGATAGGAATCTCGCGAGCATTTGGGCGTTACAGCAACATGGAAGAGTCTCTCCTCTCAAAGCTCTTTCCCAAAATCCCTCCTCATTCCCTCCGTGTCCCGGAAGAGCTTGAAGGTGTTCGAAGGCGTTCCTTTAATGACTTCCGCTCCATCCTCCCCAGCAATCTGCTGACTGTCTGTCAGGAGGGTACCCTGAAGAGGAAAACCAGCAGTGTGTCCAGCATCTCTCAGGTGGGCCTGGGCTATTGGGGAAAGAGCAGAGGAGAAAGACCCTGTTAAGCTCCCCTGCAGAGAAAATCCCTCTTCTTTGTAGTCGGAGTAAACTTAAGTAACATGAAATGTTTCACTAGAATTCTCTTTAATACAAAGACTTGTCTTGTCCCTCTTAAGATGTTGGGGGAAAGGTTTATAGAGTGCATGTATAAACTGGCCATAAAAATATAAAACAATACGGTGTAAAAAGCCACAAAAGGCCTCTAAAAAAAAAAGCCTCGTATAGCCATTATGTTCCCATACTCTGAGCAAGACTTACTCTCTTATCCATAAGCACTGTGTTCAAAAAAAAACCCACTCCTTTAAAACATTAAAATATAGCCAAACATACAGACTCCTAGTTAAGCCCGCTCCCACTAACTGCTATCCGATAAGTTGAAAATATACTGTTTAAACACAAAAAAATTCATTTAAACCGCCACTACTATAGATTACACATATGACGTACTGCCTCCCTTTCACCCTAAACATCTGCTTCTTAAATCTAAGTGATTATACGCAATAAATAGTGTAAAAACCAAAACTCTAGGCCTTTGCAGCCTCTGATTTGCTCTGGTCCCCTGGCTTCCACCTTTATAAACTCTTAACCTGTCTCTTCTCTTTCCTTTGTCACCACCAAACTTTAAATACCCTACGGGTGGTGTTGAGGCTAGTCCCCAACATAAGATTTAGAAGTGATTTCATAGTCATAAAGTATATGTTTCATAGCAGTTGGGTGCCAAATGCTATTTTGCCTGGAAGACAGTTGGTACCCTTAAGAAGTATATAATTGACTCATGGAGAAAAGACAAAAACACAAAACACTGAGGACAATTCAGCTCAGTAATCAAGTGTCAAATATACGGCTAAACACGAAGAATTTAGTGATACAGCATGTAGTAGAGAATGCTGTAGCTGTGATGGGCTTTAGGAAGGAAATGAGGCTTCAACCAGGACTTGAAGTACAAACATTGGGCTGGCAGAGAGGACCTTGTCTAAGATAAATCTCACAGAGGTCTCACTGGTCTTTTCTGATACGTAACTGTGGTTGTGTGTTTCAGGTCAGCCCTGAACGCGGCATGCCCCCTCCCAGTTCCCCTGGAGGATCCGCCTTTCACTACTTTGAAGGTGGGCTTCACCTCTCCCAAGAATATTTTGACCTAGTACTTGGAGAACAGGCTCACAGTGACTTCTTGTGATATTAAGGATGCTGATACTAACTCTGTTGTCATGGATGTACCTAGAGTGCCAAGCTTTTAGGAAGTATTTATTTTCTGTTTTCATTTAAGTTTCTTAAAATTTAATTTTCAATTATTTTATATATAGAGAAAAGTACATTTAATTTTCAAATATTTTATATAGAGAGAAAAGTACAGAAAATAACTTACAGACCCCTATATACCTGTCATCAGAATTTTTGCACTTTAACCTGTAAAAGTTCCTTTTCAGGTGGAAGTGCTAATGGTGGATATTTCTTTTCTTTTTCTGAGATAGAGTCTGGCTCTGTTGCCCAGGTTGGAGTGCAGTGGTGTAATCTCAGCTCACTGCAGGCCCTGCCTCCTGGGTTCAAGCAATTCTCTTGCCTCAGCCTCCCAAGTAGCTGGGACTGTAGGCATCCACCAGCATGCTCAGCTAATTTTTGTATTTTTAGTAGAGACAGGGTTTCACCATGTTGGCCAGGCTTGTCTTGAACTCCTGACCTCAAGTGATCCACCCATTTCCTCCTTCCAGAGTGCTAGGATTACATGCATGAGCCACCACACCTGGTTGGACATTTTTGTTTAATGACATTAAGTATGTAGATAATATTAAAGTACTAATACTACTATTACTACTTTTTTTTTTTTTTTTTTTGGAGACAGAGTCTCACTCTGCCACCCAGGCTGGAGTGCAGTGGCATGATCATGGCTCACCGCAGCTTCAACCTCCTGGGCTCAAGTGATCCTCCCACCTCAGCCTCCCAAGTAGCTAGGACTATAGGCACCCTCCACAACGCCCACTAACTTGTGTATTTTTTGTAGAGATGGGGTTTTGCCATGTTGCCCAGGCTGGTCCGGAACTCCTGGGCTCAAGGGAACGCCTGCCTTGGTCTCTCAAAGTGCTAGGATTATAGCCGTGAACCACCATACCCAGCCTATTACTACTTTTTATAGAGCTCTGCTGTTCACAAAGTACTTTTACATAATTTACTGAATTGGATTCATGTGACTACCCTGTGCCACGTCAGACACATGTTAAAATTACTTCTACCTTACACTTGATGGAAGTAAGACCCAGATTAAGGGATAGGAAATGGGGAAGACAGAATTCCATGCTTCAGTATAGTCTCTCCATTTTTGAATGATGCTATTTGTTAAAAGAGCATGTCTCAAGACAATTTTGAGAGATGTGAGGGGAATTTTGAAGGAAAAAGAGAATATCTGGGCTTAGATAAATGTAGGAAGCTTTCCATCTCTTAGATCTGTGAGAATGTAACAGGTTACATTCTATATATATGTTAGAATATAAGGGCTAATTTCAGCCACTCAGAATCACACCTCTTAGAGACAACTCTTTGTTTAAATGTAGAATGTATTCCTCCAGGCTCTGAAAATCTCGCTGCCACCTGCCTGCCTTTGGGGCATTTTAGGATGGCCATGATGTGCCCTTGGAGGCTTCCCTTTTCCTGGTAAACAGCTCATTGTCCACCCTCTGTGGTGAGGGCTCCTCTCCATGACCGCTGCCCCACTTTGAGCACATCCAGTAAGTGGCAGATGGGAGCACGCTAATGTGGCTGACTGCGAGATCCTCACGCATCGCGCCATCAGACCTGGTTGCCACCCACTTTGCCTGTTGTGGTGACCAGACAAGCGAGCCTTGCTCTCTGAAATGCCTCACTGTAGGACAGACAGCAGCAGACCCTGTGCCTTCTGAGTTTCCTCTCAGACTTCCTGTTTTGCTTGGACTTTTTCTTTTTTTTGAGTTGGGGTCCTGCTCTGCCACCCAGGCTGGAGTGCAGGGGTGCAGTCATAACGATCCTCTGGCCTTGGCCTTTCAAGTAGCTGGGACTTCAGGTATGCAACACCACATACTAAGACTTTTCTTACAGCCGGTCCTTCTATCTCCCTTCCCAGGCCCTCTTCCAAACTGCTGTAAGAATTTAGTTTTTAAGAATTGTTTTTAGGCCAGGAGAGGTGGCTCACGCCTGTAATCCCAGCACTTTGGGAGGCCCAGGTAGGAGGATTGCTTGAGCCTAGGAGTTTGAGACCAGCCTGGGCAACATAGTGAGACCCTTAAAAACTAAATAAAATAAAAAATAAATAAGAATTATTTTTAATAGCACAAATTTGATCACTTATTTTCCTGCTTAAAAACTTTCAGGCTGGGCACAGTGGCTAACACCTGTAATCCTAGCATTTTGGGACAGGCAGATCACTTGAGGCTAGGAGTTCGAGACCAGCCTGGCCAACATGGCAAAACCCCATCTCTACTAAAAATACAAAAATTAGCCGGGCGCAGTGGCACAGACCTATAATCCTAGCTACTCGGGAGACTGAGACATGAGAATCACTTGAACATGGGAGACGCAGGTTGCGGTGAGCCGACATCGTAACATTGCACTCCAGCGTGGGCAACAGAGTGAGACTCTTGTCTCACAGGAAAAAAAAAAAGAAGTTTCAATGACACCCCCTGTATAAATCCCAAATGTTAGGTCCCTAGTTCCTGCAGCCCCTGTCGTTTGCCATCATCTGTGCCCTCTGTGGGGTTCAGTCACACAGGATTTAGCCCTTATTTCATGGTGTCTTTCTGAGAAGTGTCCGATAATCACAACCTTCCCTTCTTCCTTATCTACCCTTTTTAATCCGGCTGTTTCTCCCTCCCTTGTTTCCTCACTTGTTCCCTCTTTCAGTGGCCATTTCTTATGTTGGCCTCTTGGTGTCTCAGCTCTCAGTGGTATTGTTGCCCATCCTTTCTGCTGTAAGTTGCTGGTTTGCGTCCATCTTTAGACAGATTGGCCGTGCGCCGCCAGCTATGAGATACCAGCTTTGACACAACTGGAGCTAAACTCTTTGAGTCTGTTCTCTAGTGCTTGAAAAAGTCATAAAATTTAGTATTCACTTCTTTATAAATTGATACTGTCTCTCATGAAAATATTACAAATTCATCTATTTTTCAATCATAGGTTTTTTTGTTTTTTTTGGTTTGTTTGTTATGTTTTTTTTGTTTGTTTGTTTGTTTGAGACAGTCTCCCACTGTCAACAGGCTGGAGTACAGTGGTGCAATCTTGGCTCACTGCAACCTCAGCCTCCCGGGCTTAAGCGGTTTTCCTGCCTCAACCTCCCAAGTAGCTGGGATTACAGGCACGTGCCACCACGCCCAGCTAATTTTTGTATTTTTAGTAGGGACAGCGTTTCCCCATGTTGGCCAGGATGTTCTCAATCTCTTGACCTTGTGATCCGCCCGCCTCGGCCTCCCAAAGTGCTGGGATTACAGGCGTGAGCCACCGCGCCTGGCCTCATAGTTTTCTATTATAGTTTCTAAATAATGGATTTTCAAACAATTATATGCTTTTGGGTTCCTATTTACTATATTTTTATTTTAATTAAAAAATTTTTATTTATATAGAGACAGGGTTTCGTCATGTTGCCCAGGCTGGTCTCAAACTCCTGGGCGGAGGCTATCTTTCCACCTCAGCCTCCCAAAGTGCTGGGATTACATGTATGAGCCACCGCATTGGGCCTGGGTTCATATTTATTAAATGTCAAATGACTGAATGACTTTATTTTTGTTGATTTTTTTCCTTCATTTTTTTATTGTAAAATACACATAACATAAAATTTGCTATGTCATTTTTTTTTTTAATACAGGATTTTACTGTTACCCAGACTGGAGTACAGTGACAAATTCATAGCTCCCTGTAGCCTCAACCTCCCAGGCTCAAGCAAACCTCCTGCCCCAGCTTCCTGAGTAGCTGGGACCATAGGCGCATGCTGCTGTATCCGGCTAATTTTTATTTTTTGTAGAGACAGGATCTCCCTATATTGCCCAGCTTGGTCTTGAATTCCTGGACTCAAGCAATCCTCCCATCTCAGCCTTCGAAAGTTCTGGGATTATAGGCATGAGCCACCATGCTTGGCCTTAATTATTTTAAAGTATATAGTTTAGTAGTATTGAATACATTTATAATATTATGCAACTATCACCACAGTTCATCTCAAAAACTCTTTTCATCTTGTGTAACTGAAACCATACATTAAACAATTATTCCCCATTTCCCCTTCCCCCAGTCCCTGACAGCTACCATTCTACCTCTATGTATGATTTAAGTTCCTCTAATAAGTGGGATCGTACAGTATTTGTCTTTTAGTGACAGGTGTATTTCACTTAGTTGCTCTGATTTTGAAACTTCTAGTAGTGTGCATTTTTTTTTCTAATTTTTGGTGGGAAAATAACTCTGAGGCCCTGTGGACCCCAAGCTTTCATATCTCTTCACGTTTAAAAAGGTATATTTCAGCTGGGCATGGTGGCTCACGCCTATAATCCCATCACTTTGGGAGGCCAAGACAGGTGGATCACTTGAGGTCAGGAGTTTGAGACTAGCCTGGCCAACATGGCGAAATGCCGTCTCTACTAAAAATACAAAAATTACCTGGGTGTGGTGACGGGCATCTGTTATTCCAGCTACTCGGAAGGCTGAGGCAGGAGAATTGCTTGCACCTGGGAGGCAGAGGTTGCAGTGGGCTGAGATCACACTGCTGCACTCCAGCCTGGGCAACAGAGCGAGACTGTCTCAAAAAAATAAAAAATAAAAATAAAAAAGATAAAATTCTTTTTTCACTTCCCACATACTAAGTTATATTGTCTAAGATGGAAATATTAGGACCATTATATCTGAGTCTTTGACCTGAAAGACACAGGTGAGGGGCATCAGTCCCCAATGATTTGCAATCTACCCTTTAGTTGTTAATTTAAAAACATGCAGAGAATTGGGATATAAACAAAGGCAAAGTCTGCACCTTTGTTGGTTATTGGGGGAGTCAGCTTGAGGAAGTACCCTAGTTGGCCTGTGACCATGGCTGAGTCTCCAGCTTTATCTCCCACCAGCCACCTGCTTGCCCGACGGGACTGCCCTAGAGCCTGAGTACTACTTTTCAACCATCAGCTCCAGCTTCTCAGTCTCTCCCCTTTTCAATGGCGTCACGTATAAGGAGTTTAACATTCCATTGGAAATGCTTCGGGAACTCTTAAACTTGGTAAGCAAAGAACTGATGGATGAACAGACCATGGATATGTCAGTAAAATTGCTAGTGGTGAAAGCTTGTATTTTTAAAAGAAAAACTCAGAGTACCAGTATTTCAAAGTACAATTTAATAGTCATAAACCTGCAGATTAATGAAGGAAGTAGAGTAACATTCATGGAATCATTGTATACTAGTTTCTCATTTCATCCTTGAGCAACCGTGTTGGGGAGGCACCCATGTGTCCCCATTTGGAGGTCAGGAAATCAGTGTCAAACACATCATGGATATGTAGGCCAGCAGCTGGGCTGCATCCAGTCCAGGGATTCTGACTCCAAGCCCAGTGCTTTTCCTGGGCTTGACTCCCTCTAAGGGGTGGCTCTCATGGTTAATACAAAACCTGACTTTTTCATATTTGGGTACCTTTGGATGACATTTAGGGTGATACCAGGGAAAACACCAGTGCCATTGTTCGATTCCTTAAATGGCCAGAGCTTTGGTCAGATTCAGGGACCCTGGTTGGACGCCGTGGCTCATGCCTGTAATCCCAACTTTAGGAGGCCAAAGTGGACGGATCACTTGAGGTCAGGAGTTCGAGACTAGCCTGGCCAACATGGTGAAATCCCATCTCTACTAAAAACCACAAAACTTTAGCTGTACATGGTGGCGGATCCCTGTAATCCCAGTGACTCAAGAGGCAGAGTTAGGAGGATTGCTTGAGCCTTGGAGGTGGAGGGTGCAGTGAGCCAACATCGCACCACTGCACTCCAGCCTGGGCAACAGAGTGAGACTCCATCTCAAAAAAAATTACAAAATAAAGATCCAGGGGCCCTGAAGTTGTTAGAATCAAGCTAGGATGGTTCAAGACAGATTTGAATAGGTACAGGTGATGATGTCATCAAGGCCAGACTCTGAAGATTGGGCTTGCTGTCTTGGAAATGAGAACAATCTGGATAGCATGGAGCATGTGCTGAGGAGTGGCCACCTCCCTGCTGTGTGGAGTGTGAATAGAAATCCCTCAGAGAATCGCTTTAGGCTGAAGATGTAAGAAGACATTACAACATAGGTAATAATTAATGAGGATGGAACCATAATGAATTACTAAATCGGCTAGGATGTTTTTGAAGTTGCTGTCAAGAAGGAAAACTACCTAAACTGCTTCTCAGTGTCAGTGCCCCAGACAGAATGGTGGCCTGGTAGAGCCATGACCTTCACAGATGGCTGTTCCCAGTACCGTGTCAGAAATTCTAACTGAAGACTGACTGTTTCACATCCTTTCTTGGGGTATTATTTTTTGCAGTATATTTTAACTTTTTTCAAGTTTAGATTTTCTTTTTTTTTTGAGATGGAGTCTCGCCCTGTTGCCCAAGCTGGAGTGCAGTGGCATGATCTCGGCTCACTGCAAGCTCTGCCTCCCGGGTTCACACCATTCTCCTCCTTCAGCCTCCCGAGTAGCTGGGACTCCAGGTGACCACCACCACGCCCAGCTAAGTTTTTGTATTTTTAGTAGACACAGGGTTTCACCTTGTTAGGCAGGATGATCTCGATCTCCTGACCTCATTATCCGCCAGCCTCAGCCTCCTAAAGTGCTGGGATTATAGGCGTGAGCCACCACGGCCGGCCTAGGTTTTCTTTTAGGCGGTTTTTCATTTCTTTTCCTAGCATGTTTATCATTATCTATACATTTTGGAAATGACTTTCATCAAATACTACAATTGTGGATGTGGGCAGTTTTGTTTTTTGGTTTTTGCTTGTTTGTTTTGGTGGTTCTGCAGTTGACAGAACAATTCATTCCTACACTAAATACTGTACAGAGAACAGGTGAAAATAATTGCTTCTATTGAAAATTTAAAATGTGAGCTCTAGTTTGAGTACCTAAGCAGTTGTAGAAGAGCCAGTGCACCTGGCCCGGAGAGGAGGGAGGTGCCATGAGCTCCAAGGACTGGCTGTGAGTGTGTCCTTGATGTCTGGGAGGGGATTGCAGGAGGATGTCACACAACTGTGCTTGTTAACCATGAGTGGGTGAAATGGCAGCAAGGCCTGAGGTCTGCACATCCTGGAAATGGAAATCTCAGGTCAACAAATCTGAGGGAGTTTGGCTTTTTTCCTTTGTTTTTATGTCATTGCTATCTAAGGTAGAAAAAGCAGTCCCAAGTGACTTCAGAATTAAAGGCATTTTGTGCATATAGTTTGATACATAGCCATAATTTGTATTTATTGGCCTTTATCTGCATCACATTTTTCACCATGTGAGTTTGTCATGGGTTTTTGGTGGAAGGAGCTAGCATTCCTGTCTCTGTGTATGTCAGTTGCTTCATGAGGTTCTGTTTCCTTGGTAGGTGAAGAAGATCGTTGAGGAGCCTCTTCTCAAATCTTTGGATGCCATTGTAGCCAGTGTGATGGAGGTATGTCACTTCTGAGGGCATTACCATGAGATCAGCCTGACTTAAACATGTGTGTAGAGAAAGCAGGAAGAGTTTGAGCGGGGGCTGGAGTGGAAGGGGTTTTGCAGTGTTTTCACTTTCCTTGTTCATGTGGTAACAATCCACCTGCCGCTGAGGGCTTGGTCTGTGGTGGGTACTGTTGCATGCTCTTTTAAATACATCACCTCAGGGTGCCTCTGACTGGTGGCATTTCACGACAGAAGATAGAGTTTCAGTGAGAACTCACCAATGTGCCCACATCACATAGTTACTGTGGGAGCTGGGAGTCAGGCCTGGGTCTCTTCTACTGTTTTATCTTCCTCGCTCCTTTGGTGCTTCCAAAGCTGCTTCTCTGGGCTCAGAGCTGCTCTTTCTAGGTGTATGCAAGTCCTGGTTTTTAAGTGTAAGGGGTGTGTAACTAGGGAACTTTTTTTTTTTTTTTTTTGAGATGGAGTCTCGCTCTGTCGCCCAGGCTGAGTGCAGTGGTGCAATCTTGGCTCACTGCAAGCTCTGCCACCCAGGTCCACGCCATTCTCCTGCCTCAGCCTCTCTGAGTAGCTGGGACTACAGGCGCCCGCCACCATGCCCGGCTAACTTTTTTTGTATTTTTTAGTAGAGACTGGGTTTTACCGTGTTAGCCAGGATGGTCTCGATCTCCTGACCTCATGATCCGCCTGCCTCTGCCTCCCAAAGCGCTGGGATTATAGACGTGAGCCACCATGCCTGGCCAGAACTCTTGTCTTTAATGTATTTGGAACCAAGGCCTACGGCATTATTTATGAAATCATCACATTGGTGCTGGGAGGTCTCAAAATCTCGGGAAACATTTGGGTCAGGCCCCTCTTGAGGGTTAGGATGCAGACAGGTTGTCATTTGCCAGGGTAATTATTACCATGGGTATGTCCCAAACCCAGATTCCTTATTTAAGCCTGGTGTTCCTTCTCTCACCTGATTTTAAGACACACAGTGCCTGATACCACTGTACCTGGGGCTCAGGTATGAAGCAGGGAAGGAACCACCAGGGCCCTTCATGTGCTGTAGACCATGTCTCTTCCTGCTTTGTACCCCTGCCAGCGAGCTGTTGCAGATGTGAGATGGATGTGCTGGCCGTGGTTTGGTCTAGGTTGGTTCTTGGTTAAGTAACAGAGTTCTTTTAACACCCCAAGTTGCATCTGGGCAGTTCCTACCTTGTCTTCAACCCTTTTGCAGGTTGTCGTTCTGCCCATTGGCCTGAGCTTTAGCTCTCACTCACTCACTATAGACTGACCTTGTGGTCTCAGAGGTCTTTGGTTTTCCATCATCAGTGTATGATCATTTGTTACTGAGGGCAGACCAGGAGGACCAGGGCGAGAGCTGGGCTGGGCAGTTAGACAACTGGAGACTTAGTGGGCCTGCACTCCACCTCTGGGACCCTCCTTCTCATTGAACCAGGGCAGTTTCTGGTATTTTTTGTTTTGTAATTTGTTCTTTAGCATAAACATCCATTTGAAGAAACGGTTTCATAGCTAAAAAAAAAAAAGTTTCTTGTAATCTTGACCTAGAGTCTGCAATATATTAATCAGTATCCATAATCAGTGTAATAACCACTGCCAATTATTACATGCTTATTATGTGCCAGAACTTTACTCACTCACTCCTTGAATCTCGCAACAATCCCCAGTTTACACATGGGGAAACTGAGGCTTAGCTAAGGAACTTTATTTACATAGCTCGTGAGTGATGGAGCTGGGCTGTGGGCTTTGAAGATGGTTGGTCTCCAAGGCTCCAAAGCTTAACATTCATGTTGTCTGGACTCCCAGAGTCAAAGCCCTGAACTGCTTTAACCTCTCCCAGTCTCATTTCTCCATTTCTGCCCTGTGAGGACCACCAGACGTTGTCTGTAAAGCCATCATTGCAGTGCTGTCAACCACAGCTCTTCCTGTCAGTGTCCTCCTGGGAACTGGCATGACTCTCACACTCTCCACATGATTCTTTTCTCCACCTGCTCGCTCACCCTCTGTCAACCCCACTGCATGCCCCATCCCACTCTGGCCAACTTCTGGCCCCTTAAAGATTTGCTATATTTGCAGAGCACTTTTACACTTGTCAAGAATTATAATATTAGCTGGGCATGGTGGTACATGCCTGTAGTCCCTGCTACTCAGGAGGCTGAGGCAGGAGAATCACTTGAGCCCAGGAGTTCAAGGCTGCAGTGAGCTGTGATCACACCACTGCATTCCAGCCTGGGGTACAGAGTGAGACCCTATCTCTAAAAAAAAAAAAAAAGAAAGAAAAAAACAGGAGTTATAATAAACCATAATTTTCTATCCTACTCAACTGGGAATATATAGAAGTTAAGGACTGTTATCTTTTTTTTTTTTGAGATGGTGTCTCGCTCTGTCACCCAGGCTGGAGTGCAGTGGCGTGATCTTGGCTCACTGCAAGCTCCGCCTCCCGGGTCAAAGCAATTCTTCTGCCTCAGCCTCCTTAGTAGCTGAGATTACAGGTGCACGCCACCACGCCCAGCTAATTTTTTGTATTTTTAGTAGAGACAGGGTGTCACCATGTTGGACAGGCTGGTCTTGAACTCCTGATCTCGTGATCCACCCGCCTTGGCCTCCCAAAGTGCTGGGATTACAGGCGAGAGCCACTGCACCCGGCCTTTTTTTTTTGAGACAGAGTTTTGTTCGTGTTGCCCAGGCTGGAGTGCAATGGCGCGATCTCGGCTCACTGCAACCTCTGCCTTTCAGGTTCAGCAGTTCTCCTGCCTCAGCCTCCCAAGTAGCTGGGATTACAGGCATGCACCACCACGCCCAGCTAATTTTGTATTTTTAGTAGAGACAGGGTTTCTCCATGTTGGTCAGGCTGGTCTCAAACTCCCGACCTCAGGTGATCCACCTGCCTTGGCCTCCCCAAATGCTGGGATTACAGGCATGAGCCACCACGCCCAGGCTAGACTATTATCTTTCTTAACTCGTTAGACCTTGTGTGAATTTTTTTTTTCAGAAGAAGAATAGTGCTACATTTCAAATAGATTCCTAAAGAATAATTTAAAATACATTTTAATTACAAAACACAAGTTGTATCTGAAGGTGACCTGGCTGTAATTTGTATCCTTGGGATGATGGACAGTGTGGATCCCTTACTCTGGTGGCCTTTGTCAGTCTTCCTCCTTCACCACTTCCCATGTCCCTGTCTGGGCCAATGATGGCCAAAGATGGTGAGCTTCAGCCACAGCAAGGAGGTTCTTCCTACTAGGGTGCAGATGGTTGCTCCCCCACAGGCATCTCTGGACTTCATGAGCCTCCTATTTTCCTTGGTCTGATGCTTAAGAGGATGAAGACAGTGGAGTGTCCAAGTGATGAGTCATGATAAACAGTTGCTTCATTTAGAATGCTAAGTCACGAATCACCATTCCCCTGGGCCTTGCTGTGAAGGCAAAGGGTGGGCAGAAGGGAGTTTCTGTTCTATAGTCATGTGTGTCTGCCTTCCCTACAGGCCAACCCCAGTGCTGATCTCTACTACACTTCCTTCAGTGACCCCCTCTACCTGACCATGTTCAAGATGCTGCGTGACACTCTGTACTACATGAAGGGTGAGGACAGTTTGCCCATGTATTTGTGAGTACAGCAAGACTGGCTCCCAGGCCACTGTCGCATGCTAGTGGTTGTAGACTGGTACTCACTTTCTGCTGGGGCCACTGAAAAACACATATGAGCAATGTGGTCATGTTACTGAAATTTTGGGAAAAAGCAAATTTAAAAAATCTGTCCATGATCCTGCAACCCCGGTACCATCAATGATGGCTCCTTTGCTGAGTTTATTTCCTAAGGTTTTTTTCTAAAATGTGCGTGTTATATTGTCCTAAGGACAGATATAGTTTTACATATCCATTTAGATAGTTTAGAAAATTAAAAAAGAGGCCAGGCACAGTGGCTTACGCCTGTAATCCCAGCGCTTTGGGAGGACATGGTGGGCAGATCACTTAAGGTCAGGAGTTTGAGACCAGCCTTGCCAAACAGGGTGAAACCCTGTCTCTGCTAAAAATACAAAAGAAATTAGCCAGGCGCAGTGGCATGCACCTGTAATCCCAGCTACACAGGAGGCTGAGGCAGGAGAATCACTTGAACTCGGGAGGCGGAGGTTGCAGTGAGCCCAGATTGTGCCACTGCACTCCAGCCTATGTGACAGAGTGAGACTCCATCTCAAAAACATTGAAAAAAAGAAAATGAAGTACTTGTAATACATGTAATCTGTTAATGTAGAGGTACTAGCTTTTTTTTTCAGACAGAGTCTTGCCCTGTCGCCCAGGCTGGAGGGCATTGGCATGATCTGGGGTCACTGCAACTTCTGCCTCCCAGGCTCAAGCAATTCTCTCGTGCCTCAGCCTCCCAAGTAGCTGGGATTACAGGCATGTGCCACCACGTCTGCCTAATTCTTGTGTTTTTAGTAGAGATGGGGTTTCACCATGTTGGCCAGGCTGGTCTTGAACTCCTGGCCTCAAATGATCCACCCACCTTGGCCTCCCAAAGTGCTGGGATTACAGGTGTTAGCCACTGCACCCAACCTGAGACAATAGCTTAATAGTTAACATGCACACACAACAATTTAGCATTTTCTTCTAGTCCCTCTTTCATGAATTTTTTTTTTCCCCAGAATAAGGAAACAATCTTTTATGCATTTTACAAAATGTTTTTCCTATGCTCTCCCCTCACACTGTTGAGTGTTCTTTGTAAGCTTAAGCTTTGATAAGCACATAATATTTTGTTAGCAGGGTATACTAAAATTTAGTAACCACTTTCCTAATCTGATTCTGAACATTCCTCAGAAGCTGAGTCATCTGGGCCACAGCAAGAGTTGAGACTCCCTAAGAAGGGGCATCAGGGATTGCCCCTGCCCTCCCCACCACCCATGCTGTGTGTCGCTGGCTGCCTTGGCTGGGCTGACTTGTGCGTGCATCATGGTGGTTCTCCTGAATTTTCCAGGCCCTGGGGATGAGAGTTTGAAAAGTCTCTCAAACTCAGGGTGAGTGCTCTGAAGATCCAGATAATTCTCTTCTCAAGGCTGCAACCAGTTTTTCCCCTTAACTGACAACCTTTTTCTTTCTTTCTTTCTTTTTTTTTTTGAGATGGGAGTCTCACTGTGTTGCCCAGGCTGGAGTGCAGTGGCGTGATCTCGGCTCACTGCAAGCTCCGCCTCCTGGGTTGACGCCATTCTCCTGCCTCAGCCTCCCGAGTAGCTGGGACTACAGGCGCCCACCACCACGCCCAGCTAATTTTTTGTATTTTTAGTAGAGATGGGGTTTCACCGTGTTAGCCAGGATGGTCTTGATCTCCTGACCTCGTGATCTGCCTGCCTCGGCCTCCCAAAGTGCTGGGATTACAGGCGTGAGCCACCGCACCCGGCCCTGACAACCTCTTTCTTAAAAGAAAAAAAAAAATCACAGAAGTATCTCATATTGTCAGTGGAAGTAGTTCCAGCGACGATACTTCCCAATTTATATGTTTCATGTATTCAGGTTTTAGTACATTGACTGCTTAAAACAAAGCATGGCTGTAACGTCCCTGGGAAATGATCATTTCCTCTGATTGCCAGGTTGTGTGCATGTGGAGGACAGCTGTGCACTTCCTATCCAACTTCTTTCCAGTGGGCATTCTAGGACCCACAGTGGCCAGTAGCAAATGCTACTTTTTTGGGGTTTTTTTAAAAGGGGAGGACTGTAGCCACTGCCAGCACTGCCTGTGTTCTACTGTAGTTTTGTTCCCAGCTGTGATGCCACACTCTTTCCTGCAGACCTCCCGACCTCTTTTGTGAAGGAGATCCATGATTTTGTGCTGGAGCAGTTCAACACGAGCCAGGGAGAGCTCCAGAAGATTCTACATGACGCAGACCGGATCCACAATGAGCTGAGCCCCCTCAAACTGCGCTGTCAGGCGAATGCCGCCTGTGTGGACCTCATGGTGTGGGCTGTGAAGGACGAGCAGGGTGAGATAGACTGCCTTGCCTCTCATGTGAGCTCCAGGCATGATCCAGAGGCTTTCTTCCCACAAGTTTCCCCAAACTACTTCTAGAACACTTGGCTCTGTTACCAGCACGGGCAGTTGCAGTAGGCCTCCTGGGCACGTGCAGAGTGGAGCATCAGCCCCTGCTGTGCTCTGCACGTCTGGTGTCCTGTCCTGCATGGAGGGCACTGGACCTGGGAGGATGGGGATGCCCGTGGCCTCAGGGCCTGTGCATGCTCTGTGCTGCATCTTGCTGGTTCTTTAGGCTTTTCTGTGGTGACATGGAAGCTCAGTGCCTTCGGGTGAAGTGTTTTTCTAGGGAAGGAGTAGAATGGGAAGTTTTCTGTGGAATGAACACTGCAGGGACAAGGGGGCTTAGGGCCAGCGGAGAAGAGAGAGAGAGTCACACACTGTGTGACCTCTCAGTATGAATAAGCCCTGCCTAAAGTATGTCTCTGGGGTTTTATTAAATTCTGTGCTTACGTGGTGGATAAGTGTGTTAGAAAGACTGGCCTGTGCTGATCACTCATCTCCTCTTCTGGTTTTGAATTAAGGTGCAGAAAACCTTTGCATCAAGCTGTCTGAGAAGCTGCAGTCCAAGACGTCCAGCAAAGTCATTATTGCTCACTTGCCCCTGCTTATCTGCTGTCTGCAGGTCAGTCTCCCTGAACCCAGAGAGGCTCAGATCCCACCTGTAGGACCTCCCTCTTGTCACGCTGTTGCTGTTCAGGCTATGGTGGACACACCAGCAGCAGAGACCCTGCTGGTTGTCTTTAGGAGCTTTAACCAATGCGTGCTGTGCACAGTTCATCACTGAGTGTGGGCTGCCCCCTACAGGATACCAGGGCTTTCTGTAAGTGGCATATGGGTGTAGCTGGCTTCAGTTCTCCGTTGTTGTGAGGCTGTGGGGCCATTCCCAAGGCCTGTGGGGGAAGGACCGTGGACATGTGCCATGGGGCACATGTCAGGGGATGCCTCCTGACACCCACAGTGCTAGCTCTGCTCTGCCGAGACTCTTAGCTTGTCACAATCCCACTGACTCCACACCTGCCATTGTTTAAAAATTCTATTTTGTCCCTTTCTTCTTTAGTTTGCTTCCAAAAGAGATGAGCACACTTTAACAATCTATATCCCCTGGCCAGGTACGGTCACTCACACCTGTAATCCCGATACTTTGGGAGGCAGAGGTGGGAGGATCACTTGAGCCCAACCTGGGCAACATAGTGAGACTCCATCTGTACAAAAAATTAAAAAAATTAGAATTAGTTAGGGATGATGGTGTGTGCCTACAGTCTCCAGCTACTCAGGAGGCTGAGGTGGGAGGATTGCTTAAGCCCAGTAAGTCAAGGCTGCAGTGAGCCATGATCGTGCCACTGCACTCCAGCCTGGGCGACAGCAAGACCCTGTCTCAAAAACAAAACAAAAATGTCCTGGGCAGGTGGCCTGTGGGAGCTTTGACCTTGGAAGTTTTGGGTCAGACTTGGGTACTGAAGGGTTGAGCATCTCCCTGCTCAGGGCCTACTCAGATGGTCCCACACCAGAGGCCATGTGACAGGTTGATGGTGTGTTGCAGGGTTTGGGCCGCCTGTGCGAGAGGTTCCCGGTGGTGGTGCACTCTGTGACACCGTCCTTGCGAGACTTCCTGGTCATCCCGTCCCCAGTTCTGGTGAAGCTCTACAAGTACCACAGTCAGTACCACACAGGTAATAACAGACTGTGTGCCCTTCAGGCCCTGAGAAAGGGGCTCTGTGACTGTGTGTGAGCCCCACACAGGTTTCATGACTGTACCTGGGCGCATTCCTTCGCCACACCTTTCCTTCTGTCTTTCCCTCTGCGTCCCCTCCAAGCTCCAGGCCTTTCCTCCCCGGCCTTCTCTCATCCTGTATTCCTGTTACACCAAAGGCCCCTTCAAGTCCTGTTTTCTTTTTGACATCTCTCACTGTGGAAGTCTGAAATGCAAATCCTGTGTGCCCCAAACACTTAGCCAGGGGCCCAGTCCTTGCTACCCCTGCGCGAATGGATTATGATATTTCCACATATGATGAAACAATAATTAACATTAATTAATTAAACACCTGCTGTGTGCTAGTGGCTCTGATGTAGTATCACCCTCTTACCCACAGTCTCATGAAGGTGGCTGTTTTTATCTTCCCCTTCGGATGAAGACTTAAACTCAGAGCAGTTTAAAGGTTTAGCCAGGCGTGATGGCGCTCACCTGTAGTCCTAGCTACTCAGGAGGTTGAAGTTGTATGATGGCTTGAGCCCAGGAGGTTGAGGATGCAGTGAGCTGTGATAGTGCCACTGCACTCCAGCCTGGGTCACAGAGCAAGACCCTATCTCAAAAACAGACAAACAAAAAACAAGACTTCCCTGGACCTCGTAGTGGGGAGGGTTCTCTCAGGCTCTAAGGCCCCTGCTCTCCCAAGCGTCCCTAACCCTCACCAGGCTTTGTCCATATTAGTGAGATAACTCCAAGCACAGGGCCATGCCTCAGTCGCCCTCAGAGCTGCCTTTGGTGGTTGGTCATCAGTACTTTTGAACAGTTGATTGAGAAATTGGTAGTTTTCTGTATTTATCACTTTCTAACCTGAATATTCTTCCTTTTGATTTAAACATATTATTTCCTGTTGGTCTTAGACTCTACTCTTTCTGAAATATTTGGTCAGATGTTTTTAGAGTGATCGTTTTGCTTTTATAAATGATCAGCATATTATCTTGGTTTTTGAATTACAAAGAAGGTGATGGAAAATGATAGGCTTAACTAGGTATATATTTGAATTTTTTACTTTCAGTTGCTGGCAATGATATAAAAATCAGTGTGACCAATGAGCATTCTGAGTCAACCCTGAACGTCATGTCGGGTAAGAAGAGCCAGCCCTCCATGTACGAGCAGCTCCGAGACATCGCTATTGACAACATCTGCAGGTGGGAAGCTGGGCAAGTGGCGAGTAGACAGCAGTGCTCCAGACTGCGGGTTATTACAAAATAAGAGACATTTATACTTTTTTTTGAGATTGAGTCTCGCTCTGTTGCCCAGGCTGGAATGCAGTGGCACAATCTCGGCTCACTGCTACCTCTGCATCCTGGGTTCAAGCTATTTTCCTGCCTCAGCCTCCCCCGAGTAGCTGGGATTACAGGTGCCCACCACCACACCCAGCTAATTTTTGTATTTTTAGTAGAGATGGGGTTTCATCACGTTGGCCAGGCTGGTCTCGAACTCCTGACCTCAGGTGATCCACCTGCCTTGGTCTCCCAAAGTGCTGGGATTGCAGGTGTGAGCCACTGCACCCACCCCATTTATACATTTTTTTAATACAGAGTCTTGCACTGTTGCCTGGGGTAGGAGTGCAATGGCACAATCTCAGCTCACTGCAACCTCTGCCTCCTGGGTTCATGTAATTCTCCTGCCTCAGCCTTCCAGGTAGTTGGGATTACAGGCGCACACCACCATTCTTGGCTAATTTTTTATATTTTTAGTAGAGATGGGATTTCACTATGTTGGCCAGACTGGTCTCGAACTCATGACCTCGTGATCCACGTGCCTCAGCCTCCCAAAGTGCTGGGATTACAGGCGTGAGTCACCGTGCCTGGCTGCATTTATACTTTTTTAAAGCTTATTTCTGATTATTTTAAACCTACACTTGATCTATAAAGAGGAATTATTTCTTGTTACTTCTTTTCTTTTCCTGATCATAAACATAATAAGAGGCCTGGCGTGGTGGCTCAAGCCTGTAATCCCAGCTACTTGGGAGGCTGAGGCAGGTGGATCATGAGGTCAGGAGTTTGAGACCAGCCTGGCCAATATGTTGAAACCCCGTCTCTACTAAAAATACAAAAAATTAGCCGGGCGTGGTGGCGCATGCCTGTAATCCCAGCTACTCTGGAGGCTGAGGCAGGAGAATCACTTGAACCTGGGAGGCGGAGGTTGTGAGCCGAGATCATACCATTGCACTCCAGCCTGGGCAACAAGAGGGAAACTCCATCTCAAAAAAAAAAAAAAAAAGAAGAAGAAATTCTTCCTTTTTTTTTTTTTTTTTTGAGACGGAGTCTTGCTTTGTCGCCCAGGCTGGAGTGCAGTGGCGTGATCTTGGCTCACTGCAAGCTCCGCCTCCTGGGTTCACTCCATTCTCCTGCCTCAGCCTCCGGAGTAGCTGGGACTACAGGTGCCTGCCACCAAGCCCAGCTAATTTTTTGTATTTATTTTTTTTTTTTAGTAGAGATGGGGTTTCACCGTGTTAGCCAGGATGATCTTGATCTCCTCCTGACCTTGTGATCCACCCACCTCTGCCTCCCAAAGTGCTGGGATTACAGGCGTGAGCCACTGCACCCGGCCAAGAAATCCTTTCTAGAGAAAAATTGTAATGTATAGAAAAGTACAAAGAGAAGGATTATCCATTAGCTCACCATCCAGAGTAACATATCATCATATTTTCTTTACCTATAATATTTAATATAAATGTGAGATTTTTAAATATGATCAGGTACCCCTTGCTGCCCAGACTCCTGCACTGTGGACTTTTGTTCTTCCAACTTGAGAGCTAAATACAGTCTGATTTCCATGCAAATACCTCTTTCCTTGGATTCTGGTTCCTCGCCCTTAGAAGCTAAATCAAGATGGCAGCTTGTCTGTCAGCCTCAAACTGTTCTCCAAACTCTGGCCCAGGAGCCAAACAGATGTGGAGAGCTAGGACATCTTGCAAGATTTTATGTTTTTAGGGGCTTTAAATTTTTCCCCTTTTCTCTATAACGTAAATGTTTCTCCTTACCATGAAAACCTTGGTATATAATTGTGATGTTTCCTCTGCTATCTTGGGACCATTTGTCTTTGGAATCAGTCACTGTGACCTTAAGGAATAGTACAAGAGATTGAAATTGGAATTAGGGTGAGCATGATATTCAAAGGAAACTGTTCTGGGCAAAATAATGAAATTATTGTTTCCAACTGAGACATTTATCAAGTGGGCAAAATCTGGAGTAATTCTTTGAATTCATTCTGTATTATGACCTCCAATTTGGGGGGAAGAAAATTCAGAGCAGTTCTTTAAACTTTGTAGGCCTAAGGAAGGAAAAATTAAAAACCAAAAAACCTATCTTGTGCCTCAGTGCCACGTGGGTTTTCTTGCTCCTCAGGTGCCTGAAGGCTGGATTGACGGTGGACCCAGTGATTGTGGAGGCGTTCTTGGCCAGCCTGTCCAACCGGCTCTACATCTCTCAGGAGAGCGACAAGTACGCCCCTATTCCTGTCTCTCAGAGGCAGCCCATTGTTCTCAGCAGGCTTGTGTGGGGCACCTGGCATTGTGCGTATGCATGCCTCTGTCCTTATCTCCTTGTCTCAGAGCATAGGCATGTATCAGGGTTGTCACAAGATTTAAGGTGAAGCCCACCTTGGATTGTACTTCCTGGACCACTGCATGGAAGTCCAGAAAGATCTTTGTCATCCAGACTATTGCCTGGGGCTTGTGTTTCTGCCTGTGGTTAAAATCCTGGGCTGTCAGTTTCAGATGAACACTTCATCAAGACTGTTATGAAATTAAGGTCTAGATTGTAGTCTCTGGGTACTGTTTCACTACTGCATGCTGGAGGACTGTTGCTAGGGTGCTTCTGTTCTTCCTTCTGTAGGGACGCTCACTTGATTCCCGACCACACAATCCGAGCCTTGGGACACATTGCAGTGGCCTTGAGGGACACCCCAAAGGTCATGGAGCCCATTCTGCAGATCCTGCAGCAGAAATTCTGCCAGCCACCCTCCCCCCTCGATGTGCTGATTATTGACCAGCTGGGCTGCCTGGTTATCACCGGAAATGTAAGGGAGGCCAGAGCCAGAACACCACTAACCCTGTGCAAGCTACGTTAAACTCTTGACTATAAGGAATGTACAAATACAGATTAAATATACCTTGCAGATGAGCTAAATGCTGACAACTGTTTTAACATGGAGTAGTAAGAATAGTGTAAGGTGCTGTGAGTGCTGGGGAAAAGAGGTTTAATTTCTTGTCAGTGTATTATAACAGAAGATTTGAATCTAAGCCATGTCATTTTTAGCTTTTAATTTGAGGTTTGATTAAAGCTTTAGAAATGGATGATCTTTGGGCTGATAGTCTTTGGGCTGTTGTGCCCCATGATTCCAGAGCTTTCCCTCTGGGTGATGACAGGAGGGGCCTCATGAGGGCATCCTGCATGGTGACAGTGTCTCTTGCTCTCTCCCAGCAATACATCTATCAGGAAGTGTGGAACCTCTTCCAGCAGATCAGTGTGAAGGCCAGCTCCGTTGTATACTCAGCCACCAAAGATTACAAGGACCACGGCTACAGGTAACTGGACCTCATTGTCACTTTTTTATCATGACAGTATTTAACTTACTTTGAAAATGTGAGGTTTGTGAATTTGTCTCTTAAATAAACTTGTCTTGCAAGAAAATTATATGCTACAGATCAGTGCACACATAAGAGGGGCAAGTGAAAACCCAATGTGGCCCCCACCTGGAGGTGACCACCGAGCATCTCAGCGCACGAGGTCTCAGCTCCTTCCTCTCCTTCTGATTGGGCCCATGCTGCACATGCAGCTGACCTGCTTTTTTATGGGGCAGTACATCAGCCACACCATGAATGATCCTGCGCAGGTTGCCTTTAGAGGTTGTGGAGCATCCCATCCTATAGCAGAACCAAGATTCAACCAGCCAGTCTCTAGCTTGGATGTTAGGTTGTTTTCCAGTTTTCCCACTAATAAATGCAGCATTGACAGCCTAACAGCTACATATCTTTGAGCATCTTTGATGCTTTCTGTGGGTTAGATTCATAGAAGTAGGATTTTGGGTCCAAGGAAGTAGGCATTAAATGTCCTTGAACATTTGATACTTGTATAAAGTCTGACCAGTTTTCCCTGACAGATTGAGAGATGCTTCTTGGCTATTCCTTACCCTCCTCTAGGAATGTCTTGAGGACAGGGACATGTTCATCCGTGTTTGGAAGAGAGGGAAGGGGAGAGGTGAAGTCAGATGAGGACAGGAGGCTGGGGAGGGAAGAAGAGAGCCCCTTTGCAGGCGTTACTTTTCTTGACCTCCAGGCTCCTCCCTTCTGACTGTGAAGTCCAGGCCTTCCTCTGAGATTCTCTCCACATCAGTTTAGTGGGTGGGAGTGCAGCTGTGGAGCCATGCCATGTGGCTGCATGACCTCAGAAAATGCTGAACCTCTCTGTGCCTCGGTTTCCTCATCTGCCAAATGAGAACCTGCCTGCAGTTGGGAATGAGATTGCATACGTGAAAGCTCCCAATCAATAGAGCTGTCTCTCGCATCGATAACTACTTCATTGCCTTTTTGCTGCCACCGTCATGAGCCCAGGCTACTAGAACAGCCTGAAGACTAGATTGGGGATGGAGTCAGGCTCTCCTTTCCTTCCTTCCTCTGTCCCGTTCTCTGCCATGGAACCTGCACACAGGCCAACACATTGCTTCCTTGCGCCTATGTGACTGCTGGACCCTTTCTCCAGGCACCTCCCCAGCTGCCTCGCCAGCTGCCTCCCCGGTTTCCTTTGCTCCCACCCCTCCTAGGTGTTCTGCCATGCCTTACCCTGTGTCTGTAGCACCTGCCAGTCTTCATCCTTCCAGTTCTTCAGTTCTGGCTCAGCTTGCCTCTCCTTCCATAAAGCCTTTTCTCATATTGCCACCAAAAATGATTTGTCCTCTTCCTCACCAGCGGAAGCATTTACTGCCCTTTGTTTGCCCTTGACCTACCAGGTATTACCTAACTGCAGTGCCTTTTGCCATGGCTGCCGTTGCTCTGGGATATCTTAGTGGGGCAGACGACATGCTTAGTGCTTCACATGGTGTTTCACTCTTTCCGTGATCCTACGAAGAGAAATTATCATCCTTATTTTACTTAGGAAGAAACTGAGGCTCAAAGACTTAAAGAGACTAACCCAGGGTCGTGCCACTTGGACGTGACAGAGTCTGGCAGTCTCCAGGGCCACAGAAGCCTGGTTGGCCTCAGCAGTTTCAGGTTTCTGGCCAAAGGGGCAATGTCAGCTTCACATCTGGGGTTTACATGGGGCCAACCAAGATCCTGAGGCAGGACCCTGGAACACTTCCTGAGCATTGGATGTGAAAAAATACTGACATCAGCTCCAAGGTGGAGGCAGCGTTAGGGAGAAGCTGATCATGAGGTGAAAGTTCTGTGAGTGGTAAATGATGGATTAAGGCTCTTTGTGATTTGTTGGGGGGAAGCAAGATCCAACCTGGAATGCCTGGGCATGGGACCTTTCATTTTCAGCCCTGAGGGAAGTGTCCCGAGACCCTCACAGGTACCCAGTGTTGCAGATGCCTGGAACTTAGTCTCCTGGAGGTCCTTACTACATTTCAGGAGAGAGGATTGCAGTCATTTCTGCATCAGTTGGCTTTATTCTACAGGTTGTTTTTCACGAAGATGACATGTTCTCCACTTGAGAGTCCTTTGGTTTACAGACACTGGGAAGAGTGTGGTAAGGCAGGCTGGGCCTGGCCCGCTCAGCTCGCCTCACCCCTGCAGTGCTGTCCCTTGGGGACAGTTGAGGGCCTGGCAGTGGCTGTTATTTCACTCCTTCTTCTTCAGGCATTGCTCCCTGGCAGTGATTAATGCCCTGGCCAACATCGCAGCCAACATCCAAGACGAGCACCTGGTGGATGAGCTGCTCATGAACCTGCTGGAGTTGTTTGTGCAGCTGGGGCTGGAGGGGAAGCGAGCCAGCGAGAGAGCAAGCGAGAAGGGCCCTGCCCTGAAGGTAGGAAGGAGGATGGCTATGCCTTCCCCATCGGTGTCCTATCCCTGCTGGCCAAGGCTTAGTCTTCAGGCACCATCTTGGTTGGAATATGGCACTTTCTTTGTGAGTGATTTAAATGTGCCTGGTAGAATGCAAGTAAGAAGGGGTGGGGTTCTTTCTCAAGGATGCTAGCAGGGATCAGGGGAGAGGTCAGTTTTCTCACTGGGTTATATCCAGCTCATAGTAGCTGCCCGACCCATCCTAGGGTGGTGACATGACAACAGTCTAGCCTCAGCTCCCCACGGGCCCCTCTCTCTCTCCTTGCCTTTATCATGAAGCCCAGGGGTGGTAGCTGGGCCTGGGAGGACTTTAAGGGCCCATTATCAGAACTCAATGGCAACATGAGAAGGGCCAGATTTCATCTAATCTCAGGCCTCCCAAGGAAGACAGGTCTACTGAGATAAACGTCATGTCTTGAATCCCCAAATACATTTGTGGTGGGGCCGAGGCAGGTGAGGCCTCTTCCTCCATAACTCCCCAGTATCATGTCACGTGGGTACTAGTTGCTCTACCATGTTAGGAATAACCCTTAAAATTTTAAGGAAATTGAATATTTGAACAAAAGATATTTAGTAAAGCAACTTTATTTTTGTGTAGAGGAATGTCTTTTGGGCTAATTGTTATAAGAGCATATTTGAATAAAGGGCACGAGAATTTTTATTTTTGACCCAAGTTTTGTTTTTGTATTTTTTTTATTGGCTGGGGTTGGGTCATATAATTTAAACTAATTTTGGTTGGCTAAACATTTGATTTTTTTAGATAGGGTGGGTATGTAAAAGAAAGTGGAGAGAAAGGGGAAGGGGGTGTTTGTAATGAGCTAGAAAGTTAGTTTTTTTTTTAAATAAGGAAAGGAATATGAGTTGGTATTGATAACGCTTGATACTGAGGCGTGTTTAGGCATTTAATAAAGGCAAAAAGGAAAAAAGAAAAAGTGGGGGGTACTATAAATTAAAAAATAAAAGATTGATCAGATTATTTAAAGAAAAACCCCATTGTATCCCACAACCATATCTGTACTTCCACCCTGTTTTGTCATTTCCTCTCTCTTCCATTGCTTCCTTCCCCTTCCTCCAGACAGTTATTGTTCACCTACTCTGTGCCAGCTACTGTCCTAGGTCAGGGGTCAGCCCACTTTTTCTGTAGAGGGCCAGAGTGTAAATATTTTATGCTTTGCAGGCCATACAGCTTCTGTTGTAACTGCTCAACTCAACTCTTCTGTGGTCACCTGTCTATGAACGAACAGGTGTGACTGTGCTCCTATAAAATTGTATTTGCAAGAACAGGTGTTGGGTTGGATTTGGTCCATGGGCCATAGTTTACCAGCCCTTGCTCTAGATGAGGGTGTTACAGAAGTGAACAAGACAGACAGGGTCCTCTCTGCCTGTGGGGCTTAGTGGGAGAGTGAAACAGGGCAGTGTGGTGAGGGGCACTTTAGATTGGGCTGGTTGAGAAGGCCTCTCTGAAGAGTGACATTTGAGATGACAACTGCGTGAAGGAGTCCCCCTGTGAAAGTCTCAGCCAAGAGGGAGTGGCTCGTGCAAGCAGGGATCCTGACTCTTGTCCCTAATTCAGCCTTGCTATGCCGGGCCCTCCGACAGTCATGTGGCTGACTAACTTCCCAAGTCTCCCAGCGGGGTACACAGCTGGGACCACCTCAGTGCACAGGAGAGAAGTGCGTCCCGCGTGTCTAGCGGGACCTTAGGCATCAGGATAAGAGTGGGGTACTGATGATACAAGGTGGTGCTGAGCACCTGAGAAAGCAGAGGCTGTAACCTGTCTGAGGGGCGTTTCAGGAACCTGCTCTCCCCTGAAAATTGGACCTCAGTGCCCCACCTTGTGGAGGACAAGGAGCTATAATTATAAATTAAACTAAGATCTGTGGGTTGTTCTCCATCATCACGCATCCCTTAGGCTATCGGTTTCCCAGAGGGGACCAGGCAGGGCCACCTTTGTGGCCCCTAGCCCAGGGAAACCAGCTTGGCATTCTTTTTAAATTTTCAAAAAAAATTTTGTGAGTACATAATAGTTGTGTATGTTTACAGCTTGGCATTCTGTCCCCACCACTGAGGTGCTGTGTGGCCTTGGCAAGCTACTGAGACCTCCCATGAATCTTCCCAGAAGTTAGTGCATGTGAAGCACTCAGCGCAGTGCCTGGCCACAGTGAATGCTCAAGGTCTTCAGCTGCTGTCGTTATTATAGATTAAGAGCATAAATCAAGTCGGCTTAGGCCAGTGCTTCCAGAATTTTTACTAATCAGTGTGTATTGAAGATTAGCTACATTTGTGTGTCTAGCCAGGGAGTCTATCTTTCATTAAGTAACCCCCCAAATTTCCCTAACTTGCAAAGAATATATGTTTATTTTAGAAAAGATACAGAAGCCTATAAATAGTAAAGTAAAAAGCACTTATCCCTTGACTCAGATATATAATCATTACTAACACTTTGACAGATTTCTTCCTAGCTTTTTTATGCATATGTATTTATTACATAATTGGGATTGAATCATAGCATAGTCTTAAATCTTGATTTTTTTTTCATTTGACATGTGCTGTGGGCTCTTTCCATGGTGACTAAATGCTTTTCAGAAAGTTGTATTTTAAATAGCTGTGTCCTATCTCATTATGCAGAAGTACCATGATTTACGTAATCATTTATGTAACCATGGTTTATTTTTCACATTTGTTTTCATTTTTTGCTATTAAAATTATGCTGGATGAACATCTCTCTGCCTCTCTCTGCATATCTCTCATCATTTCTCTTAGATTAAGACATTCCAGGTTTACATAACACTATGTTGTATCTTGTGTGTTTTTTTTTTAATAAAAGAAACACATACTCGTTAATGACAACAATTCTGTTCTTTTCTAGGCTTCTAGCAGTGCAGGGAACTTGGGAGTACTCATTCCTGTAATAGCTGTGGTGAGTATTCATTAATTGAATGATAAAAACTGCAGATACTGTGTTCATGCTGTAAGTGTTGCCTGGTGACGCACAGTAAATTCCTTAGAAAGGTGCAGTGTTGAGGCCCCTATGCCTCTAGATGTGACTGCTTCAGCCATCACCAGCTCTTCCATGACAGCCCCATAGGTGTGTCCACCATGGCACACCCTTCACTCCCTTTCTCCATGCCCTGCCTGAACCCCCTGAACCAATTGACAAGGGCACTTGCTTTGGTTCCCTGCCGGGTGGCTCCCAAGTCCTAAATCTGACTCCACTTTCATCCTGTGTCTCATGCCCTTGTGACTGATGCTGGGCCAGCTCCCTGCTTCCATCCCTTCCTTGGCTCCTTCCTGCAAGTGCAGGCCTGGAAGCCTCTTGTCGGCGCTCAGGCCTCGGAGCTATGGCCCCAGTCTCCTTCAGGGCGTTGTTAGCATGGCGGGCACAGTCCCTGCTTCCTGTGCGGCACCATCGTGTTGGAGAGCCTGTTTCCATCTTGTCCTGTCCCAGCCTGGGTCCGCTTCTTCCCAAATGACTTGTAGAAGTTGTTTTTCCCTTTCTTCGTCACTCCTAGCTGCGAGTCCTAAGCCCAACACCTATGTTCCAGTATTTATTTTCATCCCATATTCTCTCCCTTCCATTTAACTGACCTTCTAGGCCATCCCTTGTGTCTGCCTTACAGTGCCTTCCCTCCTCCTCACCCCATAGTAGTTCAAGTCTTGAGCACTTACATGTGTCCCCTTCACCGTGTACACCAGAGGGGTGGGCCTGGTGGCAGAACTGTTAGGGCAGCCTAGGGACGTGGAGGTCAGGCAGACAGGTGGCATTGCAGGCACAGAGAGGCACCTCTCCTGGTCTCATTGAAGTGGTTCTTCTGCTCACACCATCTAAGTGTTCATCATTATTCCCAACCTGGGGACTTCTAGGGTGCCCAGTTTTGGCTGGCCAAGGTAGGTGAAAAATAGTGACTGACTGGTCTGCCATTATTTATCTTTAGTAGTAAAATGTCATATGTCTCATGTTATTTATTTATTTTTATTTTTTGTTATTTTGTATTTTATTTTTTATTTTTGAGACAGATTCTCACTCTGTCACCTAGGCCAGAATGCAGTGGTGCGATCTCGGCTAACTGCAGTTTCCACCTCCTGGGTTCAAGCAATTGTCACGCCTCAGTCTCCCGAGTAGCTGGGATTACAGGCACGCCCCACCACGCATGGCTAATTTTTGTATTTTTAGTAGAGATGGGGTTTCACCATGTTGGCCAGGCTGGTCTCAAACTCCTGGCCTCAAGTGATCCACCCGCCTTGGCCTCCCAAAGTGCTGGGATTACAGGTATGAGCTGCTGCGCCTGTCCTGCCATGGTATTTTTCATGGACACCCCCATTGGTTGATTTTTTTTTTTTTTTGAGACAGGGTCTCACTCTGGCACCTAGATTGGAGGGCAGTGGCACAATATCAGCTTACTGCAGCCTGGACCTCTGGAGCTCAAGCAATCTTCCCACCTCAGCCTTCCAAGTAGCTGGGATTACAGGTACACATCACCATTCTCAGCTACTTTTTCTGTTTTTTTGCAGAGATGGGGTTTTGCCATGTTGCCCAGGCTGGTCTCGAACTTCTGAGCTCAAGTGATCTGCCCACTTCAGCCTCCCTTAGTACTGGGATTGCAGGCGTGGACCACCCATGCCTGGCCCCATTGGTTGATTTTTCAAAACAGAAATTTTCCCACTGTGTGGTTAATGTTGAGTAATGTAAGCTTGTGTGTTTAAAGTGCTGTTGTATGTGGGCCTTTTGTGTGGCCTGGAGGGCAGAGTAAGGGGCATGAAGCCCAAGGTACTCTCTTGGCAGCAGGCTCTGCAGGAGAGCAAGTTTTAGGCGGACAGGGAGGATGCTTAGGGCAACACTAAAATCAGTGAGTTCCAGGATCTTTGACCATCAGAATTTGATGACCTGTATTCTTGTGAACTTTCAAATATGTTGAGCAGTTGTCATTTAGAGCTTAATATATGCATAGTGGAAATCTGTCGGGCACTTTGCACTTTAGGGAAGCAGTGAGTGGTGAGGTTGGTTGAAATTACACAAATTTGAGGGTCACAGGGTGCCAGGTTGGACTCCTGGTCATGCATGTGGGATCGTGTGTGAGCCTGCACCTCTCCAGGCTGCTGGGGTGGGTGGTACAGGCAGAACTGTTATCTGTAATAGCTTAGCACATGCTCATTTAAATACTCCCCTGATATGACCTTTTACATGAGTAGAATAAGTGTATTTTTAGTGAAAGTTAATGGTTATATTATGGGGGAGGAAACAAATATTTGATTTTATTGCTCAACAAAGAGCACAGAGATCATGGGTTCTTGCATTTACTTTATGGTTACTCCTTGGACCTTCTGGAAGAAACTAATTTCCAGAGGTGGTTTTTTTTGTTGTTGTTTTTGTTTGTGTGTGTGTGTGTGTTTGGCTTTTTTTTTTTTTTTTTTTTTTTTGAGACAGAGTCTCACTCTGTCACCCAGGCTGAAGTGCAGTGGCACGATTTTGACTCACTGCAACCTCCGTCTCCTGAGTTCAAGCTATTCTCCTGCCTCAGCCTTCCAAGCAGCTGGAATTACAGGTGTGCACCACCATGCACGGCTAATTTTTGTATTTTTAGTAGAAATCAGTTTTTGCCATGTTCACCAGGCTGGTCTCAAACTCCTGGTTTCAAGTGATCCACCCACCTCAGCCTCCCAAAGTGCTGGGATTACAGGTGCAAGCCACCACTCCTGGCCTACTTATTTTATTTTTTAAAAGAAAGATATACTCTATTTTGGACCTTTGATGACACAGTGTCTCAGATTACTCTGTTGAATGGAAGTAC
Organism: Hylobates moloch; assembly: GCF_009828535.3. Taxonomy (NCBI): domain Eukaryota; kingdom Metazoa; phylum Chordata; class Mammalia; order Primates; family Hylobatidae; genus Hylobates; species Hylobates moloch. The sequence goes on from NW_026652294.1 coordinate 3,851,329, forward strand.
CAGTGGATTTGGGGCAGGAAGCCTGGGTTTTGGCCCTAATGCAGCTGTTCTCAGTGACTTTGAGGGAGTGGCTAGGAAGCTGGGTCGTACAATCTCTGAGGCTCCTTCCTGGCTAGGTTTGGTGATCTTTGTACTACAACTTCGTGAATAATATTTTCTTCAGAGATGTCATTGATTAAATTACTTCAGTTGTTATTTAGCTTGTTAGTTAAACGTTTTGAATGGTATCTAATGCTTAGAGACTTAGTTGTTCCACTGTCATATAATAGTGATTTAATAAGATGCACCTCCTTCTGGAAAACCGTTCATGTATTTCACTGAGAGCAAGTTTACTTGTGTCACCGGTCACTTTTGTGGCCTTGGAAGGGTTACTTATTTTCTCAGTGCCTGCAAAACCAGGTGTGTGTGGATTAACATGTTTTAGGTCACAGAGAACCTTTTTGAAAACTGCATTCTCTGTCCATGGAAATCCGTTATCATTCTCAAGATTTTGCATGTAACTTCAGGAAGTTAAGTGGAAGCAATCTACCCAAGGCTCCCCAGTTAGGAAGGCCTGGCTTACGTACTCTCTTAGATTGAGAATAACGTGACACCCTTTCCTAGTTCTTGCTAAAACCAAGCAGTGATCTAAATGCTTTCCAGATCAGGCACGGTGGCTTACACCTGTAATCCCAACATTTTGGGAGGCCAAGGTGGGTAGATCACCTGAGGTCAGGAGTTTGAGACCAGCCTGTCCAACATGGTGAAACCCCATCTCTGCTAAAAATACAAAAATTAGCCTGGCGTGGTGGCACGTGCCTGTGGTCCCAGCTACTCAGGAGGCTTAGGCAGGAGAATTGCTTGAACCCAGGAGGCGGAGGTTGCAGTGAGCCACGATTGTGCCATTGCACTCCAGCCTGGGCAACAGAGCGAGACTCCGTCTCAAAAAAATAAAATAAATGAATAAATAAATAAATAAATGCTTTCTAGACATTAATTTGATTAATCCTCACAGCAGTCCCTCAAGGTAAGTGCTGCTAGTCTCCCCATTTTACAGATGAGGATACTGAGGCACAGAACCTGCTACTAGAGTTTCATAGCTACTAGATGTCAGAGCCAGGATTCAAACCAGGCAGCCTGGCTCAGAGCCTGTGTTCTGAATGAATACTCTCCTGCTTTGAGTAACAGATGGGCTAGTTTCTGTAAGAGGGGATCGGAGAGATTCTGAGTGGGTATACATGAACAAAAGGCATTGAAACGGGGGTTTCTGGATGCTCGATTGTGGAGGACTCCACACTGGCTGTAGCAGAGAGGGCACTGGGTGAGCAGAAGTGACCACTGCCTTTCTGGGTATGGGACAGACATGGCAAAGGACTGAAAGGGTTTTTTGAGATTATTATGTTTAGAAATGAGAGGAGCCAAAAGGAAGCTGCAGCAAGATGAGAAATATAGGACAGGCACCAGAAAAGAAGAGTGGTGAAGCAGGTTGGAGAATGACAGAAAAGAAGAGTGGTGAAGCAGTTTGGAGAATGACAGAAAAGAAGAGTGGTGAAGCAGATTGGAGAATGAATTGAAGGAGTGGGCCATCCGCAGCATCAGGGCTCACCAGGAAGCCGAGAGGATGGCTTGGGGCAATTCACCCAGCCCCTGCACCATCTGCTCTCAGCAGAGTAAGGAGGCAGAGCTCGGTGTGGGAAGTCAGGAAGGGAGCAGGGGAAAGCAGGGCCACAGGGTCCCCCTGCCTGGGTGTGGATTCAGGCCTCAGGCAGATAGCTTCCCTTCTGTGAGCTGAAATTGCTTCTGCAGCTGTAAAAAGGAGGGGTAACAGTGCCAGCCCCCTAGGGATTGAGGGTAAGGAGACTCTGTGAGATAACCCACAGGCACACCTACACAGGGCAGTGACATTACCCTTCCGTCCCTACTCCCTTTTACCGCTCTTCTTACTGGTATTGGTCTCATGGGATCAGAAACCTGTGACAGGACTCCTTGTGTGGTCCCTGGAGTCCAGCCAACCTGCACTTGAACCCAGCCCCACTACTTCGGCATCTTGGACAGGTTTCAGAACTCTTCCAACCCTTGTATTCCTCATCTGCCAGGCTGTGGGGGTTACAGTTAGACACCTGCACACACAGCACCTGTGACCATCAGTCGTCCCCTCACTGAAAGAGCACTGGCACTCTTGCGTGCTGAGCAGCCTCTGTGGATTTCACTTGTCTTACCCAGGGATTGAAGGATCCAGAAACATATTCCTCAGGTGTCATCTGCTCTGTCAAACCAGACCCACTGCAGGACCAGGTGTGAGGGATGAAAGCTGCAGCAGCCTGGCATAGACTGTGGGAGCCCTGGGGCTTGTGTGCCGCTTAGCACCCACAGTTCTGGGGTACCGCACAGACCCTCCCCAGGATTCAGCACACACCTGTCCTGTCCTGAGAACGTGCCCTGCTGTGGCACATTGTGGTGCTCAGGTGACTTCCTGTCAGCCTTTATCATACTTGGAGTTGTCCAGGAATTTGGATTTGGCTTTTGATATTTGAGCTTCAAAAAATAGAGAATTATAACAGATACACAGTAAATGTGGCTACATTTATTTATCTCTAGTATGGGAGACATGGCACACACTGTCCTCCAGGTCACGGGGAGGCAACAGCAGGACGGACTGATGGCATTCATCATGGATTTGAAAGGTCAGGCTTTGAGAAAATTAAGCCCTAACTTTAGCCCAGGGCACCCCTCATATGTCTTGAGGTGGCTTCTTCCCTGGACATCAAGAATGGTGCTAGTTGTGTACCCTCCTTGGGAGAGGTAAGGAATTAGTCACACTACTCGTTTCTGTGCTTGGTATTCAGATGAGGGGCCTGGTGGAGAAAGGCTTGAGTGACAGAGCCAGGTGTGCAAGGATGGGGTCACCAGAGCAGGAGGTGCTTAGGACGCACTGCTCAGGTTTGCTGTGAAGACGGGGGAGGTGAGACCCTCTAGGTAACAGCAGACACACTACAGTTACAGTGACTTCTATGAGCTTACAGCATGGGCTGTTGTGCAGAATTGATTCCAACAAGCCTCTCTTCTTGGGTCGTTTCTAAGCTCCTCTCATATGGGCCTCGAATTCAGATTGGTAGCATAAACTACGTAAGTGATGCCAGAACATCTCTGTTCTCATTGTTGGAATGGAAACAAAATGAGGGTGCCCCCAAGACACTTCAGACACCCAGACCTCCACCTCTAGGACCTGCTGGGGTTGGCCACTCTTCCCATGAAGAGCAGGCAGCTGGTGCGGTGCTCGTAGATGAGGAAAAGAAAGGGGCGGTCGACAGTGAAGCGGACTTGGGTGGACAGTGGCATGAACCCCACCGTAGTCACAGCGGTGGCTTGGGTGCCTTCCTCGTTCACTGTGATCGTGCCTTGGTGCTTGAACTGTTTGGAAAGGAAAGTTGTCAGATTTTGGAGGTCAGCACACAGAGGGCTAGAGTGCCCAGCACAATCTCATATCATTCAGGGAAAGGATCCAAAGACAACATGTAAGGTGGAAATCACAGCTGGTCAGGGTCACCTTTGAAAATATCTGTCACCACCTGTCAGGGGCAGCCGTTGCACTTAGAGGCTGGCTAGGTTCATGTTCCCTCTTGGCAGTGCCTGTGGTCTGAGGGTTGTGGGGGCTGGTGCAGGGCAGGTACTCCAGCTCCAGCTCCCCACACTGCTGCGCACTTCCCTAGGACGGGGAACTGGGTCTGCTGCACTGTTTGGACTGGTGTTCCCTCTCTTTTGCTGAGCGCCTGATTGGTTTAAGTATGTGTGTAGTGAGGTGTTTAGTGGCTCTTTCATGATTTGGCTGGGGGTAGCTATTTCCCAGACTGCAGCACATGTCTCCCCTGTCTCTGGTGTCAGTGGGAGTGGGGCTCACCCCATGGCTGCTCTTGGGACCTCCCTGCCCACTAAGTGTCTGCCAGGTGCCGTGCTCTCCAGCTGGCATCCACGAAACTAGGCATTCTGTGTACCCCACCCAGGCCGAAGAGCAGACTCAGCACCCCAACCTGGGACATCAGATTGGGGGGTGGGTAGGAAGGGCAAGTGGAGGTGGGGCTGTGCTGAGGCAGGCCCTGGGGACGGGGCAGGGGGTGGACAAGGGAGTGGTTACCAGGTTGATGGCGATCCTTTGGTCTGAGATGCCTGCCATGTTGCCATTTTTGTCAAACAGCGTCATGATCCCCATCAACTTCAGGGACTCCACTAGATTGTAGTTCTTCTCCAGCTTGAATTTCGGCAGAAGCACTTCTCGAGTTCTAGACAGAAAAGGAAAGAGGGGCCCAGTTTTATTGAACCACAAGTTACAAAGGAATCATGATTTTCCCTTTAAAGTGCCACGGGTTACATTTATCACAGAATTGATATAGCACTTATTAAAATTTATATTCCGGGACTGTCAGTTGAGGATTTTAGGAAGCCCATTCCATTGTAATTCCGCTACTGAAAACCGAGGTGTGTTTTCTGTTGCATGATTATTTCCTTGAGACTGTGTGGTTCGTTTCCTATCTTCAAGGTTAGCAGCAGAACTTTTCCTGGTTTGTGGTTTAAAAAGGCATCTAAAATAATTCTCTGGTTTGGTTTCCCAATTTTAGGCATTTGGTGTTTTTTTTGTAATTAAGGAGTCGAATATCTGGTAGTGTACTTTTAAAAAGAACCTTTCCTGTATATACTAGACAATGCTGAACATTCTCAATCTTTGCCTCAACTTACTCAATCCCTAAGCGGGTGGATAGCAACAGTAGTGCCTATGGAGTCAGTCTGGCACTTTGCAGGGGATAAAGAGATTTAAGGTGCAATCCCAGCTGGATGGGCAGGAAGGCTTGATCTTCTTCACTCTAGTACCTAGCTCATACCTGGCACCAAGTAGGATCTCAATTAAAAGTCAAATGGGCCAGGCACAGCGGCTCATGCCTGTTAATCCCAGCACTTTGGAAGGCCAAGGCAGGAGGACTGCTTGAGGCCAGGAGTTCAAGACCAGCCTGGGCAACACAGCAAGACCTCATTGCTACCAAAAAAAAAAAATTTAATTAGCTGGGCATGAAGATACACGCCTGTAGTCTCAACTATTCAGGAGGCTGAGATGAGAGGATCACTTAAGTTCAGGAGGTTGAGGCTGCAGTGAGTCATGATGATGCCACTGCACTCCAGCCTGCGTGACAGAACAAGACCTTGTCTCAAAAAAAAAAAAAAAAAAAGTGCAGTCCCTTTCTCAAGAGCTGCCGGGCTGCAGGGAGGAATGGAAGGAGGCAGCTACAGAAGGGACGTTGTTAAGGAAAAATTCACAGAGCATGATGACTGGCTACCCGGGCAAATCCCTTCCTCTAAGAGCCTACTTTTCTCAGTTTGGTTGCATATGTTTGTATTCTTGTCCTATAAGGAGGTTCAAACCAGAATCACTTCTTCATATGGGCCTAACCAGTATCCAGTAAAACAGAAATAAGACCTCTCCATTCTTTCTGCCATGACCCAATAATAATCTCGATACAGTACTTAACACCTGCAGTTTTAACTACAGAGTAGTGAATAATAATAGAGGAAATCATGAATGATGTGTCCTCGGTAGGCTAAGTTGGAATTTCCTGGGCAGGGAAGAGTTGAGCCAATCTTTTTTTGAGTGCCTCTTAGGTTCCAAGTACTGGGAGGGGCGCTTAGCGTCACTGATTCTGTTATTTTCTCACAGTGACCCGGGGAAGTAATGGAATTATCCCCATTTTAGGGATGATGAAGCTGGGACCCAAAGCCACAAAGCAAAGTACATAGCAGAGCTGGGATTGTTTCCAAGCTGTCTCTAAGTCACCTGCCCCTAACTTCTGAAACTGGCCCCTGGAGGGCAGATGTGTCCCTTATGAATGCTCTCTAATCATCTCTCATCTCAAGCAACAAATCGGGGCTGAATTAACAGAGTGGCCCTGTATGGAAGTTCTTGGGTACTTGTACATAATTCTCCCTTTTTAAAAAAATGATCCATTTTCCAGTATTCCCAGACACCCCCAGCATCTGGGAGATCAAAAGAACAAACACACAGTGTGAAATACCTGTTTGTCATGCTTTTTTGCCATCTCTCCACCACCTGGGGTGTCAGTTGTGCTTCGAGGGTCTTCATCCCAGACATCTTGTGTGGGACCACAATTAGCATGCTGATGCCCCCCACGTATTCCAGCTGGAGGACGTCGCAGTCCAGCTCCTGGTCATTTGTTGCGAGGAAATTCCCCTTGGTCTGCATCATGGAAACCTTGACTACCTCTCTCTCATTCAGCCGGAAGTTGTGGTTGTGTGTCATTTCCACTGGGAATTTATTCACCCAGGATCCTGTAAAGGCCACAGGAAGAGGCTGTTATGAGAAGGTTCCTTTAGGGAAATCACCTCACCCTTGAGAGTGAATCTGATTTCCCTGGAGGCCTCATTCAGCTAGCCTGCAGAGCCAACCCCACAGTCTCTTGATTCCTGAGGCCTGGTTTGGGCAGAAATTTGCATTTCTAACAAGAGAGGTTAACAAGAGGTTACCCCGACTGGAATAGTTTCTGGATTAGGGTCTGATACGAACTAGTTTGACCATGGTAAGACACCTAACTCGCTTCTATTTCTTCATCTGTCAGATCTGTCAAATGAGTAACTTTGAGCTCTTTCCAGCTTTTATTACTGTTATTATTATTTTGTTTTTGAGACCAGGTCTTGCTGTGTCATGCAGGCTGGAGTGCAGTGATGCCATCATAGCTCACTGCAGCCTCACACTCCTAGGCTCAAGGGATCCTCCCGCCTCAGCCTCCCTCCCCAGTAGCTTGGACTACAAGCACATGCCAAGCCTGGCTATTTTTTCTTTCTGTCTTTTTTTTTTATTGTAGATGGGGTCTTACTATGTTACCTAGGTTGGTCTCAAACCCTTGGCCTCAAGCAGTCCTCCTGCCTCAGCCTCCCAAAGCACTGGGATTATAGGCATGAGCCACCCTGCCAGCCTCAGCTCTGTCTTGATGGCCTTCATCCCTCACACTGTGATTCTGTAGTGACTAACAAGACATTTGGGTGATGCCATGTTGCCCTTAGGATCACCACTGTAGATATGGGGACAGTGCTGTGTATCCAGGAATAAGCCCATGTCTATGTTAGCTCTAAGATGTGAGTAACTAATAGTAATGGGTAACTAGTAGTTGAGAACTGGCCATGTGCCGGCCATTCTTCTCAGCACCTTTCCTGTATTATCTCATTTCTGCTCCTAGCAACATGCAAGTTGTGTGCTTTTTGTTATCCCTGTTTTACATATGAGGAAACAGAGGTGAAGTAACTTGTTCAGGGTTTCTAGCTGTTGGGTAGAGCAGCCAGGATGAGATGAGCAGGAGGTGTCTTGGAGATTAAAGTACCAGACAGCTCCTGCCTGCCTGTGAGTGAAGCTCGATTCCCTTCTCCCTGAGTCTGCCTCACTCAGGGTTTCTCAACCTCAGCATTTTTGACATTTGGGCCAGATAACAGTCGGTGGCAATGCGGGCTGCCCTGTGCATGGTAGGGTGTTTAGCAACATCCCCAGCCTCCCCCTTCTAGATACCAGTAATGCTTACCCCAACCCCCCAGGTTGTGACAACCACAAGTGTCTTCAGACCTTGGGGACAAAATTGCTCTTTCAGGAATCACGGCCCTTTCAGTTTGGAGGGAGCTGTCCCATGTCTCTTGGGATTCTTTCCTTCTGACTTCCTCATGAGAGCCTGCCTCTGTTTATTGTGCTTTACAAAGTGATTATCACATTAAAACTAGAATAAAATTAGTAATGGAGATGATTCCATATGAAATTAAGTGAAATTAAAATTACACTTCTAGACACTCCTCCCCTTTGAGACGCATCCCTGAATGATTTGGGTACTCCTAGCATTTGATCCCTTGTGATTCCCAGCATTGAGTGACTATTCTCATATGATGGGGAAAAGAAGCAGAAGCATTTGCATGTGTGTTTACACTGTGGTATGACACGGGTTACTGTGTTTAGGAGATTGTCAACTGACCATGCCTGATCATTTCTCCACCTCCATGCAGGCAGGGATGGCACTTCTCTGCCTGTCCCTGAACCCTCAGCCAGGGCTAATGCAGAGGCTCTTTGGTGTACTTGGGGGGCTCCAACAGACCAGTAGGTTGGAGGACTTTGATGCTGCCAAAAATGCTTCTGCCAGCCTGTTCTAAAGTCAGTCCTAAACACAGGTTATTTGCTATAAATGTCACTAACAATATCATATATGTTTATCATATTGTACTAGTATTGTAATCTACAGTTTCATTCCCTTGAATTCGCTGAGCTCTTGCCATGTGCCACTCTGTTGCATCGCCATTGCTTATGGTTCTTCCCTCGGCCCTGTCAGAGTGGGTGTTATCTCTGTGATAAAGATAAGGAAAACTAAGTCATAGAGATGTTGAATGACTTGTCTGAGGTCACACAAACGAGAAATGGTGAAACCAGGGCTTAGACTCTTGTTTGCTCAATTCCAAAACGTGTACTAATAACCTGTAATGAAAAGGATATGTGTGTTCATCGCGTACGTGTGGTCTCTGTGTGTGTGTCTGCCACAAGCCTGTTAGAGCTCAGCCTTTGATTCCACCCACAGGAGGCCAGCATTGTACCTTGCCTTGGGGTGGAAACCTGGGTGTCAGAGTGACACTGCTTGGCCTATCCAGCAGAATGCCTGCCTTGTAGAGCTGCAGGGGCCTCAGCCAAGGCACAGAGCAGGTGTGTGGACAGATCAGGAGGGGCTCTGGCCCCCTTTCCCTAAACAGAAGCCAGGAGCCGGGCAGGGTCTTGTTCCTTCACCTGGGCTGCTATAAAACCACAGGGGCTAAGAAGCAGAAAGCACTGGCCTCCAAGTACTGCCCTTTGCAGGTACCTGGTAGTCCTTGGTGGCAAAGAGAAGTGGTTGTGTGTCACCGCAATTAGTCCTGAAGCCGAACCATTCCTCGTGTCGCCCCTTCCGCACTCTCAGCTTAGAGAGTAAAGTAGAGGTTTCTTCTGGTCTGGTCCAGGTGAGGATATTTGAAAAGAGAGGTTTGGATTTTACAAATCCATGCTCATTTATTCCTAGGATTCCAGGGGTCCTATGTGTGTGTGATGGGTGTGGGGTGACCTCCTTAAAAAGTGCCCTTGTGCTCAGTCCAGAACAGTTGCTGGGGAAGTAGTAATTTATTTCTCCATCCCACCTGCCCAGTAGTTCAGAAGTATCCTGAAAAGCACTTGTAGGTGTCAATGTCAGCTGCTCAAGCTGAATAGTTCACAGGTGCATTTCTTTAGCGTTTTGTCTATATTCCTGCTTATTGATAATTGGGAAAGGAAAAGAGAAAACTCAAATCCAGGCTGGCCAGATGCTAAAACAGTTTTGTATTATTTCTTCCAATTTAACAGATTGCTAGGGATGAGCTTTGGCTCTGCCCCTTAATAACTGGCTGCCCTTGGAGCATCGTTTTACTTCTTCTTTTTTTTTTTTTTGAGTTGGAGTCTCACTCTGTTGTCCAGGCTAGAGTGCAGTGGCACAGTCTCGGCTCACTGCAATCTCTGCCTTCCAGGTTCAAGTGATTCTCCTGCCTCAGCCTCCCAAGTAGCTGGGAGTACAGGCACCCACCACCAGGCCCAGTTAATTTTTGTATTTTTAGTAGAGCCAGGGTTTCACCATGTTGGTCTGTTGATCAGGCTGATCTCGAACTCCTGACCTCAAGTGATCTGCCTGGCTCGGCCTCCCAAAGTGCTGGGATTACAGGCTGAGCCACCGCGCCCGGCCCATCCTTTTACTTCATGCCTTGGTGGCTTCCTCTGTAAAATGGGGATGCTAATAACAGTGATGACCTCACAAGGCTGTGTTAAAGCACAGAGTTAGGGCTCAGTAAGTATCAGATGCTACTGTCACTTCAGCTTGGCCTTCCCTGTCCCTGTTCCAGAGTCAATCTTGTGTCTAGTTTTCCTGGATAAATTATAGCTACAGTACAGTTCTTGGCATTCAGTCTACCCACATACAAAAAGAGTATGTTGTGGATTTGCTGTGAGAACTGTAAAGGTGCTTCTTACCTTTGAAGTAGATGCAGTTGAGAATCATCATCTGGGTAGCAGGGTCTATATTCTCTAGAGCATCTTTTATGAGGCCCTTGGTGAGCTTCATGATGTGGTTGTTGGTTTTTGATATGAAGGCAGGGTCTGAGAAGTCAGCTACCTGAGCCTCAGCAAAGTAATACTCTCTTACTTTAGTTTTGAAGTCAAGCAGGATTGGAAACTGCTTCTGGATATAAAGGTCATTGACTGACCGCAGTGTGTACCCAAAATTCCTCCTGAAGAGGCGATGAGTCAGCTTACGGAAGAGATTATGAATGGTCGTGATTTCATACTTGCTGCTGGCATTAACAAAGTCTTTAAAATGCAAAATCGAGTGCACTTGTTCATGGGTCTCTCCCTTCAGACCTAAGGAAATCATACCCATCGCAGTAGAAATGCCAACGGGTGCTATGAAGATGTTATCGAAAGTGTTGACCTGGTCTTTCAGCACTCGGTAGAGGTTGAAAGCGAACTTGGCATTGAGGATGTTAAGACGCTGGATCCGGCTCTTGCCATGAAAAAGCTGGAGGATGTTCCCAGCACTCGCATCAGAGTCTGTTGGGGAAACTGACAGACTGTCGACGATGTCGATGTAGTCGTCATCTTCACTGAATATCTTCTCCAGGTCCAGATAGTCATCGTCCTCCTCCCCTTCTGGAATCCAGTCGTTGGTGACGGTGTTTTCCTTGTGGAAGTCGGCAGGGAGAAGAGGCATGCTCAGGTTTTTGTTATTTAACTGTTCCCACTGGGGATCTGCAGACTGAGCAGTTTCCCCTCCTTTCTCAAGCTGATCCAGCGGGCCTTTGCCCCCACCCCACGCAGATGTTATGATGAGGAAAATGAGAAGTGGGTGGAACAAGTGTTTCATTTTGGCAGAGCTAAAGCTGGGAGGGAAAACAGAACACAGTGAAAGGCGGCCTGGCTGATCCGCACCCCGCTGCAGCATCCACATGGTAGGTTCCCTGTGGCTTTGACTCAGGAAGAGGCCCTCACAGCATTAGTTCTTAACTGTTTTAGGATCATGGACTTTAAGAGAATCTGATGTAGATAAACAGACACCCAACCTTTGATGTGGGACTCATAAACCTCACTGAAGGGTCCGTGGGCCCCTTGGTGAAAATCCCTTCTTTAAAGATTTGCAAAACTAACCTTCTAGAATCCTGGGAGCTCAGGCATCCCAGGGAGGAGTTTCTTTTTCTCCAGACACCTTGTCCACCACCTCCAGACAGTGTTTAGGTACTAGAGACAAAGTTCCCACCAGGGGCTCATGGACCAGTCAGGGGACAGATGGGACAGACGTGCAGTAAAGCGAAGGATCTCAAAATAATGCTGCCAGAGCACATGGGGGTATGGAAAGGGGTGCGGCTCTACCCTGTGTGGTAGGAGTGGAAGTGCCCAGAGAGTCAGGGAAACTTCACTAAGAGCTGGGCTTGAGTGGGCACCTGGGGCTGGTGACTGGAGAGCACCCAGAAGGGATGTGCATCAAAGGGACTCAGCCATGCTTGTGTGACTCACGCCATTCCACCTTTGCAATGGAGATGCTGTTGAAAAATGTCCATGGGCCAGGCTTTCTGAAAACATATTCTAAAGATACTTGAAATTTGTGTAATCTTTGGGGTTGTTTAATTTGTTGTTTTTTTTGTTGTTGTTGTTGTTGTTGTTGTATTTGGCTTTTGTTGTTGTTATTTTTTGAAATGGAGTCTCACTCTGTCACCCAGGCTGGAGTGCAGTGGCGCAATCTCAGCTTACTGCAACTTTGGCCTCCTGGACTCAAGCAGTTCTCTTGCCTCAGCCTCCCAAGTAGCTGGGACTACAGGCGCACACCACCACACCTGGTTAATTTTTGTATTTTGTGTAGTAGAGATGGGGTTTCGCTGTGTTGGCCAGGCTGGTCTCAAACTCCTGACCTCAGGTGATCCACCCACCTCAGCCTCCCAAAGTGCTGGGATTACAGGCATAAGCCACTACGCCTGACCTGGGGTTGTTTAATTTGCAAAAGATTTGGAACTTGTCTAGTGCTGGGACCCCCTCAGGGCATAGTGAGATGATGTGGTGGCAGCCCCAGAGGTGATATCACTTGCTGCAGATATACTTTTTTCTCCTTTGTATCTCTTAGACAATGGCTCCCACTGCTGTCAGGAGCAACTAAATCTTCTATGTTACTGCTTCTAACACAGGGTTAGAAACAAGAGATAAAGTCTGTGTGAGGGTGATGTCAGCAAGCTCTTACTCAAGACCTGAGGGGCACTCCCTTTATTTAAGTAAACAAGATAAGCTTTTAGCACAGAGGCATTATGGCAATCCGGTCTTTATCTGTTCCTCTCTGACTCGTTCAGAGGAGGATCTGACTTGGCCTGTCAAATCTGTTTTGGCTGCCAAATCCTTTGTCTTTCTCTTGCTTACTTCCTGGTTATTAACTGCACTCTGGGTAGATGAGCTTTGATGCTTCCATGTTTTGCCAGGACAGTGACCATAGGTGTTTATAATGCTGACTCAGACAGGTAATACATGGTCCCAACTTCTAATCACCCCAGAAAGAACTGCCGGCCAGGCGCCGTGGCTTATGCCTGTAATCCCAACACTGTGGAGGGCCAAGGCAGGAAGATCACTTGAGCCCAGGAGCTCAAGACCAGCGTGGGCAACATAGCAAGACCTCATCTCTGTGAAAAATTAAATAAATAGGCTGGGCGCGGTGGCTCAGGTTGGTAATCCCAGCACTTTGGGAGGCTGAGGTGGGCGGATCACCTGAGGTCGGGAGTTCGAGACCAGCCTGGCCAACATGGAGAATCCCTGTCTCTACAAAAAATACAAAAAAATTAGCCGGCATGGTGGCGCATGCCTGTAATCCCAGCTACTCAGGAGGCTGAGGCAGGAGAATCGTTTGAACTCGGGAGGCGGAGGTTGCAGTGAGCCAAGATCGCACCATTACACTCCAGCCTGGGCAAAAAGAGCGAAACTTCGTCTCAAAAAAAAAAAAAAAGAAAGAAAAGAAAAATAATTAGCTTGGTGTGATGGCACACGCCTGTGGTCCCATCTACTTGGAAGGCTGAGGTAGGAGGATCACTTGAGCCTGCAGTGAGCCATGATCACGCCACTGCACTCCAACCTGGGGGATAGAGTGAGTCCTTATCTCAAAAAAAAAAAAAAAAAAAAAAAAAACACTGCCTTTTGTTAAGCTTATTTTGTGTCTGTGACCATTTCCTATTAGATAGATATTTGAGGCCCAGAATATCTGCTGCCAGTTGAGGCCAGGTAAGAGTTACTGGCTGCAACTCCTAAGCAAATATTTGAACTCATTAGGCCTGAAGATGGGGTAACTGTTCGGATACTCTGCTTGAAATGCTGTCAGTGTAGTTAATGTTGTTAATGTCCTCTGTTGGATGCCTGACACGCTGTATAAGGCACTTTGTGTAACTTAGTTTCATCCTCCCAGCATTTTACATATCAGGAGACTGAGCCTTTCGTCACTGTCACTAATAAGTGGCAGTGGCTAGGTTCGAACCAAGTTGGTTGAGCCTCTAGCCCCACATCAAGCGCTCAGCCTTGTTCGCTCTGGAGTACCAGGATGCTTCCAGACTCCCTGGCTGTGCAGAGCAGCTTCCTAGCTGTTTTCCCAGTGCCAGTCCCATTCCTTGGGTCTTCCCCTTATAATACTGTTGAAATAGTAAATTCAAAGTTTGTTTTAGTCACAACTAAGAAAGACTTTTGAATTGAACATTTTGGAGCAGGAAAGTCACATTGTTTCTGACTGAAAATGCCTGTTGCCTTTTCCAGGTCCCCATCTCAGCACCTGCCTGAGGCTGCAGTGCCACTAGTTTACACATGGGAAAACAGTTTCTAGAAACGATTTCTTTTTATTTTTATTTTGAGACGATGGGGTCTCACTCTGTCACCCAGGCTGGAGCGCAGTGGCACAATATTCGTTCACTGCCGCCTGTTCCTCTCAGGCTCAAGAGACCCTCCCACCTCAGCCTTTTGAAGTAGCTAGGACCACAGGTGTGTGCCACCACACCCAGTTAATTTTTTGTGTTTTTGGTAGAGATGGGGTTTTACCATGTTGCCCAGACAGGTCTCAAACTCCTGAGCTCAGGCAATTCGCCTGCCTTGGCCTCCCAAAGTGCTGGAATTACAGATATGAGTTACCATGCTCGGCCTCTAGAAATGATTTCTAATGTATGTAGCTGCAAATAGAACTGGGCCCAGTTTCTGAATGGCACTTTGTGTAACTTAGCTTCATCCTCCCAGCATTTTACATATCAGGAGACTGTGTATCAACAGCAACACACTTTTAAAAGTCAGGAACAAAGAAAGTAAGCAGCTGGTAGAAGGCTCCTTGCCCAACTACACTTCAGGTGTCTTCCTCTTATCACTTCTTGGCCTTTTGGCTAAGATCAAGAAGAAGACCAGGCATAGGGGCTCACGCCTGTAATCTTAGCATCTTGGGAGGCCAAGGCAGGAGGATCGCTTGAGCCCAGGAGTTCAAGACCAGCTGGAGCAACATAGCAAGACCTCATCTCTATTTTAAAAAAGAAAGCCAAAAGAAGAAGGAACAAAGGGGGAAAAAGTTTTCTTCTCAGATAAAAATAAGGTTAAAGAACATAACAAAAACCAACTTGAATAAATAAGCATTCAGGAAAACGTATCTGAGGCCAGATAGAGTGGCAGAGTAAAGACATTCATGTTTTATCCCGGTATTCAGAAGTTATATTTGGAAACGTCTTATACCCTGTTCCCACATTATCTGATGAAAAGCCAAAAATAGTTTTCATCATTCCCTTACCAGAGGAAGGAGAAAAGATCTCTGATATCTTTTATGGATTGAAATTAAAGATCTGAAGGTAAATCTTCCTATTGTTTTGCTATTTAGTATAACAAACATTGTAGAAGACATTTAAAACTATCACTAGGTTGTGATTAAATCCAGATTACTATTTGAAGAGAAACAATATATTTTAAAGATAAATCATTCAAAAGTTTGTTTTGCTTTTTTTTTTCTGGGAACTTCATATTGTGCTTTCTTGCTAATTGCCAGAGCTGGGTTGGTCTTTTCAGTCACGCATCAGAGCATAACACTCGATAAACCGTCGTCCCTCCTGGGGTATGGTCTCCAGGCCCAACAGAGCAGGCAGAATGGGAGAGAAGTAACTGCCTAAAGTTTGGAAAACTTTTTATTTTGAAGTAACTTCAAACTTCCAAAAAAGTTGAAAGAATAGTGTAGTAGAACAACTCCTGTATACCTGTATTGAGATTTACCAGGTTTAAAATTTTGGAACCTTTGCCCTGTCATTTTCTCTCTCTCTCTCTGTGTGTGTGTGTGTGTGTGTGTGTGTGTGTGTGTGTGTGTACGTGTACTCACGGGCATGCACATACACATTTTTTCTTCTGGACCATTTGAGAGTAGGTCTCCTATATCTTGTTCCTCTAACATTTTTTTTTTTTTTTGACGGAGTCTAACTCTGTCGTCCAGGCTGGAGTGCAGTGGCACGATCTCGGCTTGCTGCAACCTCCGCCTCCCGGGTTCAAGCGATTCTCCTGCCTCAGCCTCTGAGTAGCTGAGATTACAGGCACACGCCACCACGCCCAGCTAATTTTTGTATTTTTAGTAGATACTTGGCTTCACCATGTTGGTCAGGCTGGTCTTGAACTCCTGACCTCGTGATCCACCTGCCTCGGCCTCCCAAAGTGCTGGGATTACAGGCGTGAGCCACTGCACCCGGCCCCTCTAACCTTTAATACTAATACTTCAGGGAAAATACCTAAGAGCAAGGATATTCTCATACATAATCACAGGACAGTTATCCAATTTGATTAATTTAATATAAGTATAATATTTTCATCTATTCCACAGTTCCTATTCTAATTTTGTCAACTCTCCCAACAATGGAACTGACACAGTTTTATAATAGGCACATTGAAAAATGAAACCATTTCCCACTTCTAAAACAGTGTAGAAAGCTTCTGAATTCTTAGTTTGCTAGAAAAATGAACCAGTTGCCTATCTGTAAACACCACAAATAATTTATAATCAGCAGAAACATTAGAAACCCAACTTACCTCTGTGTTTCTGAGAAGTGGCGCTTCAGAGATGAAAGCAGCCAAGGTCATCAGTGGGGTTTTGATGTGAACTTTGGTGCTGGGCTGTTGCTGCATATTTTCCAAAGTAAATATGTCCCAATCCAAACACCAGGCAACTAGCTTGGTCAGCACAAACCCCCTCAGCTGTGCCTTTGATAACTGCAGACTGGCTTGCAGCTCCTCATCTCCAGTTCTTAGAGCTGATATTTTGAGTATATGATGGTTACTGTGTTAGCATGCACACATAGCCTTGGTGCAGGAGAAGCCCCTCCTGAGGTCACCACATAAACAAGGCGCTCTTCAGGCCTCTGGGGACCAGGCTGCATTGAGGGTAGCTGAAAGTAGAGACCATGCATCTGCCTCCAACTGTGTCTTCTCTTCTGGGATGATCACAGCATCTGCCCTCCACCTACTCTCCAGGACTGATGTGGCTGGCTCAGCTACTAGGCGGGTGTCTCTGTCCTTCCGAGAGCTTGTTCCTCAGTGAAAGGTGGAGGAGAGAGGACAAAATTAGTGGCTTACAGAATAAGGAGATCGTGGCATGGACCTTTCTCCAGTCAAGAGTTGCTGTGTTTGTTGCCAGTCGGTGCGGCCCAGCACTCCTGTCTGTTGTGGGACAGATAGGACTATTACTGAGCAGTGCCTCCCAAATTCAGGGCCACTTAGGCATTCATGGGGATCTCTGAGGCTGTGATACATTTTGTGTTTATGGGTTTTTGTTTGTTTGTTTTGAGACAGAGTTTCACGCTGCTGCCCATGCCGGAGTGCAGTGGTGCGATCTCAGCTCCCTGCAACCTCTGTCTCCCAAGTTCAAGCAATTCTCCCGCCTCAGCCTCCTGAGTAGCTGAGATTACAGGCGCACACCACCACACCCAACTAATTTTTTGTATTTTTAGTAGAGATGGGGTTTCAGTATGTTGGCCAGGCTGGTGTTGAACTCCTGGACTGAAGTGATCCTCCCGCCTTGGCCTCCCAAAGTGCTGGGATTACATGCGTGAGCCACCATGCCTGGCCCTATGTGTTTTTTGAGACAGGGTCTCACTCTGTCACCCAGGCTGGAGTGCAGTGGCGTGATCTTGGCTCACTGCAGCCTCAGCCTCCTGAGCTGAAGCAATCCTCCTCACCTCAGCCGCGCAAGTAGCTGGGAATACAGGTGCACACCACCATATCTGGCTAACTTTTGACTTTTTCGTAGAGACAGGGTCTCACTATGTTGCCCAGGCTGGTCTTGAACTCTTGGGCTCACGTGATCCTCCCACCTCAGCCTTGCAAAGTGCTGGGATTACAGGCATGAGCCACTGTGCCCGGCCTTATGATAATTTGTTTTTTAATTTGTGTTTTAAATTTTATGATCTAAAAAGTTTTAAGAATATTCTGGATTGTCTGGAAGATCAGCTTATCACAGAGACTGCTCCTCGAGAGCGTGTTTGGGAGTGTTGGCACCCAGAGTCTATCTGAAGAGAGAATGTGACTCCTAGGAGAATCTGCGGGTGTGCAAGGGGCCCACGGGGGTGTCTGTGCATTGCTCCATTTGAGAAATTCCAGAGTGTAAAGGTCCGTTGTGTTCAGGACACAGACCGGTGGTTGTGTTTGAGTCTGATTTTGCACTCTAGCTTTTGTCAGAGCTGTCTTCTCAGAGCCTTCATCTGTCACACACAATACCGAGTCTTCAGCGTGGCGCCACAGGCAGAGGCTGCTGCCTGTGCCCACACTCCTCCTGGGCCCACCTCCCTCATTCTCTGTCTTGTTCTCACACATGCCAAGCCCAGCCCCAGCACAGCCCTGGCACTTGCTATTCTTTCTGCCCAGGGCACCTTCCCTGCAGACCAGCAGGTGGCCGCTGCTCTCACTGTTCGCTCTTGGTTTCACCGAGGCATCACCAGCCACCCTGGCTGAAATTGCCCCTTGGCCTCCAGCTGTCAGTATTCTGCTGTCTGAAATGAAGGTGACAGTTACACCTACTGCATGAGGTTGTTGTGAAAATTAAATGAGATAAATTAATTTATCTCATTAATTAAACGAGAAAATTAAATGAGATAATGTGTGGAAAGCACATAGAGTGGTGCCTGGCATTCAGGAAATGTTAGTCCTCATCATTTTATGGTATGACATATTTATTCACAGAAATGGTCTGGGAGGGGACACAGCATTCATTTTTCACTCTATGTACTTTGTTTGACCTTTTTCTATGTGTATGTATTACTTTTGTTATTTTTAAAGCCAGTACCGGCCAGGTGTGGTGGCTCACACCTGTAATCCCAGCACTTTGAGAGGCCAAGGTGGGTGGATCACTTGAGGTCAGGAGTTCAAGACCAGCCTGACCAACATGGTGAAACCCCGTCCCTACTAAAAATACAAAAATTAGCTGGGTATGGTGGCACGCGTCTGTAGTCCCAGCTACTCGGGAGGCTGAGGCAGGACAATTGCTTGAACCTGGGAGGTAAAGGTTGCAGTGAGCCAAGTTCATGCCACTGCACTCCAGCCTGGGTGACAGAGTGAGACTCTGTCTAAATAAATAAATAAATAAATAAAGCCAGTATGTTTCCTGCCTATCTAGATTTCTGATCATGTAACCCACTATTGAAAAAATTTGATTTCAGTCCCTCTTGACATTGACATTTTTCAGTCATTTTCCCATTTAGTGGTAACAGCTTGTGTATGGCTTTTTTTTTTTTTTTTGAGATGGAGTCTCGCTCTGTCGCCCAGGCTGGAGTGCAGTGGCCCAATCTCAGCTCACTGCAAGCTCCGCCTCCCGGGTTCATGCCATTCTCCTGCCTCAGCCTCCCGAGTAGCTGGGACTACAGGTGCCCACCACCACGCCTGGCTAATTTTTTGTATTTTTAGTAGAGATGGGTTTCACCATGCTGGCCAGGCTGGTCTTGAACTCCTGACCTCGTGATCCACCCACCTCGGCCTCCCAAAGTGCTGGCATTACAGGCGTGAGCCACCGAAGCTTGTGTATGGCTTTAGCCCCCACTGTAGAGCAGTACCTCCTGTCACACATACTCCATTGTTCTTTTGCAGTTTCAAGGCTTGTCTTATGGCTAGATATTTTTTCCAACTTGAAAAAAAATTTTTTTAGTTAGAAAAAAGCGGGGTCTCACTATGTTGGCCAAGTTGGTCTTGAACGTCTGTCCTCAAGCGATCTTCCCACCTTGGCCTCCCAAAGAGCTGGGAAGACAGGCGTGAACTACCTCATCCAGACTTTTCCATCTTTTAACATGAAATTTTAAAAATATACAGAGGGGTCAGGCACAGTGGCTCATGCCTATCATCCCAGCACTTTGGGAGGCTGAGGCAGGAGGATCACTAAAGTTTGGAAAACTTTTTATTTTGAAATAACTTCAAACTTTCAAAAAAGTTGAAAGAATAGTGTAGTAGAACAACTCGTGTATACCCATACCCAGATTTACCAGGTTTAAAATTTTGAAACCTTTGCCCTGTCATTTTGTGTGTGTGTGTGTGTGTGTATGTGTACGTGACCAGGTTGGGCAACATAGCAAAACCCATCTCTCTCTTTTTTTTTTTTTTGAGATGGAGTTTTTGCTCTGTTGCCCAGGCTGGAGTGTAGTGGCTCCATCTTAGCTTGCTGCAACCTCTGCCTCCCGGGTTCAAGTGATTCTCCTGCCTCAGCCTCCCAAGTAGCTGGGATTACAGGCGCCTGCCATTATGCCTGGCTAATTTTTGTATTTTTAGTAGAGACAGGGTTTTACCATGTTGCCCAGGCTGGTCTTGAACTCCTGACCTCAGATGATCTGCCCGCCTCAGCCTCCCAAAGTGCTAGGATTACAAGCATGAGCCACTGCGCCTGGCTAGCAAAAACCATCTCTACAAAAAAAAAAAAAAATTAACTGGGCCATGATGCTACACACCTGTAGTCCCAGCTGCTCAGGAGGCTGAGGCAGAAAGATCACTTGAGCATGTACAGTGAGCTATGATTGTACCCCTCTATTCCAGCCTGGTCGACAGAGACCCTGTCTCTAAAAAAAAATTTGTATACATACACAGAGAAATTGGAATAATTGAATACTAAATATCCATACACCCACAACCTAGGTAGAATAGTTAATATTTTTCCATATTCACTTAAAGACATCACTCACTTCTGCCCTGGGCACTAGCACCAGTGTTTCTTCCATGGCAGGGTCTCTGCCCTGTGCTGTGCTACCGTCACTCCCGGGAAGATCACAAGCCTCACATATATCACATGTCTAGTCCAAGTCAGATTACTCTATGACTTCAAACATGTATTTTATGGCTTTTTTATTTTTATCTGGTCAGGGTTTCATGTGTTGCATTTGGCTGTTATATCTCTTTAGAATCCTTTGTCTATTTCAGTCTTCCCACTTCCCGCCTGACCTTGACTTTTTTTTGTTTTTGAAATGGAGTCTTGCTCTGTCGCCCAGGCTGCAGTGCAGTGGTGCAATCTCAGCTCACTGCAACCTCGGCCTCCCAGTTTCAAGCAATTCTTCTGCGTCAGCCTCCCGAGTACCTGGGACTACAGGTGCGTGCCACCACGCCCGACTAATTTTTTGTATTTTTAGTAGAGATGGGGTTTTACCGTGTTAGCCAGGCTGATCTCGATCTCCTGACCTCCTGATCTACCTGTCTCGTCCTCCCAAAGTGCTGGGATTACAGGCGTGAGCCACCACACCTGGCCTGACCTTGATACTTTTTAGGAGTGAGCAGGTCTTTCTGGAGACTACAGCAGTCTCAGCCAAGACAGTGGCCAGCAGGCTTGGAGAAGTCAGAGAGCAGGGAGAACCCACAGAGTCACTTTCAAGCTGACGTCCTCAAGAGGGAGCCAAGAAGTTCACAGGGTCAGGAGTAGGATCCCAAATCAAAGATAGACTCCACTACTTCTTCTTTTCTGTGTCAAAACCACTTTGAGCTTCCCAGCCACCTGGAGCTACTGTTCTCATTGAGAGGGAAGCATTCTAGAAGCTCGACCCTTTCCATAACCACCAAAGTCTAGTTCTCTTTAGAAGGTACCAGAACCTCTTAGCCACATAGGCCTTGAATTCTGTAGTCTGGAAACCCCTTCATATCTCCACCATCACTTGGGACCTAATCCTGGGAGGCCGATCACTTCAGAGACAGTCAGTCCCACAGTTGCGTATTCTTACTGTCACCATCCTTGGCCACTAGCTGAACTGGAAGCCCCTTGTCAACTGTCCTTTTGTGGCCACATCCTGTGTGGCTCTAGATTTCCTGCCCTGTGTCACTTCTGTTGGCTGCTGCCCTCCACATAGCCCTCTCCAAAGCGCCCCACCTCCTCAGCACCTACCCAGAGCCCACCCTGCACCCTCAGGTCTTGGCCCACTCTTCCCAAGGACACAGTGCACTGGTGGCTCTCGAGCAGAGGTGTGGAGCCTTCTTCCACACAGGTTGCCAAGCCCTGGACCGGCACCTGCACCCTCCCTTTGATTGTAAAAGGAACATGTTCATGGAAGAGCTCCAGGAAATACAGACATTAAAGAAGAGTGAAATCCCTAGCAACCCAGAAATAATCTTAATATGTGGCTGCTTTTTCCCATCTTTGTTCTATACATACATATTTAGATTTTTAAAAATCTATATCATATTATTTATACATTTTGCATTTTTTTCACTTGACATATTGTGAGTTCTCCACATGTCACCAAATAGTCTTAGAAAATATGATTCTTGACTGAGCATGGTGGCTCATGCCTGTAATTCCAACACTTGGGGAGGCCAACGCGGGAGGATCTCTTGAACCTAGGAGTTTAATACCACCCTGGGCAACATAGAGCCTTTCTCTACAAAAAAATGTAAAAGTCAGTAAAGTGTCTGTTTGCATGAAAAAAAGAAAAATAATAATAATAATAAGTATTATTATTAAGCCGGGCATTGGCCACCACCCCGTCTGGGAAGTGAGTAAGTAGCACCTCTGCCTGGCCGCTGCACCGTCTGGGAAGTGAGGAGCGCCTTTGCCCAGCTGCTGTGCAGCCTTCCAAGTGTGAAGTGGCAGCCTTGCGTGTGATCTTTCTCCCCTCCCCAAGTTTGCATTTTTGACAGTAAAGTTTACTTTTAAATTAAAAGTTTTGAATTTGAAAAAATAATAATAATAATAATAATAATTAGGCCGGGTGTGGTGGCTCACGCCTGTAATCCCAGGACTTTAGGAGGCCGAGGCAGGCAGATCACTTGAGGTCAGGAGTTTGAGACCAGCCTGGCCAACATGGTGAAACCCCATCTCTACTAAAAATACAAAAATTAGCGGAGCATAGTGGTGCATGCCCATAGTCCCAGCTACTCAGGAGGCTGAGGCAGGAGAATTGCTTTAACCTGGGAGGCAAAGGTTGCAGTGCCTCGGCATTCCAGCCTGGGCGACAGAGCAAGACTCCATCTCAAAAAGTATAAATAAAATAATAATTAGCTGGACATGGTGGAGCACACCTGTTCTCCCTGCTACTGGGAAGGCTGAGGTGGGAGGATCACTTGAGCCTGGGAGATCGAGGTCAGTGCTGTAGTGGTCTATGATTATGCCACTGCACTCCAGCCTGGGTAACACATTGAGACCCTATCTAAAAAATAATTAATGTATTATACTTTTTTTTTTTTTTGAGACGGAGTCTCGCTCTGTTGCCCAGGCTAGAGTGCAGTGGCTCCATCTTGGCTCACTGCAAGCTCCACCTCCCAGATTCATGCCATTCTGCCTCAGCCTCCCGAGTAGCTGGGACTATAGGTGCCCGCCACCACGCCTGGCTAATTTTTTTGTATTTTTTAGTAGAGACGGGGTTTCACCGTGTTAGCCAGAATGGTCTCGATCTCCTGACCTCGTGATCTGCCCGCCTCGGCCTCCCAAAGTGCTGGGATTACAGGCGTGAGCCACCATGCCTGGCCAATTTATTATACTCTTAATATACCATTACTTATTTAAATGCCCCTTTCAGGTGGACATTTAGTGTGTTTCTATTTATTTTGCTGTTACAACATTTTTGTGCCTAAATCAGCTTTTTAAAATTTTTTGGATGGATTTCTCAGGGATGGGATTTTGGGTGAAATATGTGGGGATATTTAGAATTTCTGATGCATATTACCAAATTGCTTTCAAAGAAGTGTTGTGACAGTTTACAGTCCTGCCTGCTGTGCATGATGTGTCACAGCCCATCCCATTGTGCCCTCCTCGCCTTAAGAGATGATGTCTTCATCTCTCCCACCTCAATGTCCCTGGCCCAGTGCCTGGCCCATACTGGGTGCTCATAAGTGTTTGGAGGTAGCAAAGCCCCCGCTTACCACAGGCTCAACACCACTGATGGGAGCTCGACATCCACTGGGGGGTCTGTAAGGATCAGCCTGTCCAGCCGGGCATCGTGCACAAGTTAAACCTTCTGGTTTTTTTGAGATGGAGTTTCGCCCTTGTTGCCCAGGCTGGAGTGCAATGGTACGATCTTGGCTCACTGCAACCTCTGCCTCCCGGGTTCAAGCAGTTCCCCTGCCTCAGCCTCCCGAGTAGCTGGGATTACAGGTGCCTGCCACCACGCCCAGCTAATTTTTTGTATTTTTAGTAGAGGTGGGGTTTCCCCATGTTGGCCAGGCTGGTCTTGAACTCCTGACCTCAGGTGATCTGCCCACCTCAGCCTCCCAAAGTGTTGGGATTACAGGCGTGAGCCACCGTGCCTGGCCAAGTTTAACCATTTATACCACTGATGAGTCTCTCCCTGCTTCCCACCAGCATCTGGAGCAGGAACACAGGGACAACAGCCCCTCACCTGCACCCAAGCAACTCTGCTTTACCTGTTACATATATGGGGATTCTGCCGAAGATTACTGTTTGGAAAATTTGTGCTGCCTGGCCCATGAGAGTTTTTGGGCTCTCCCTGCCTCCCCAGTGGCATCCCTTCCTCTAAGCTCTGGCTCGTATCCATTGTTTGCCTTTCCTAAGCATTTGTTGCCCTCCACAGTGCCAGGCTTAGGTCCTAATGCTTTTGTGGCTGGACAGGCTGCCTTCTCTTCTCTCCTGGCTAAGCTTTCCTCAAATGTTAACTCAGAGACCCATGACACCTTCTCTGAGAACTCCACCCCACTGTAACTGCTCACCTGCCTCCAAACTAGACAGGAAGTCCTTCAAGTGCAGGAACAGGGCTTTTTCCTCCCTGGCACAGCACCTGGCACAGCACTAGGGACTCAGTAAATGAATGGATGGACAATGCTTATTGGCAAAATTATCACTGCTCAGTGTGCCTTTTCCTACCCAGTCTGAGTTTCTGAGAATGTTCTTAGAGAATGAATCTGTGGTTGATTTTACACCTACAGGGTTTAGGGTTTCCTGAGCAAATAACCTTTCTCCCTCTCTTCTTGGCGCATCAGCTCACCCGACGACTGCCGCCCATCAAAGAAGCTAAGCCTCGGTTACAGAAGCTCTTCCGAGACTTCTGGCTGTATTCTGTTCTGATGGGATTCGCTGTGGAGGGCTCAGGTAGGGGGATCATCTCTCTCCCGGGGAAGACGGAGTGCAGAATGAAGGTAAAGGTGAGGTCAGAGCCCACGTAATTATGAATGTGAGCATGTTTAAATGAGTCCACATGCAGCTGCTTCTTCCTGCAAGTATTTGCAAGTGTTACTGTCCCCAGATGTAGTTTAGGGTGCTGAGAATGCCACACACCTTAGGAAAAGTCTGTCCAAGTTAGGTAACAGACTCGTTTCTGTGCCTAGTTTTTGGGATAGTTGTCTCAAAGGACCCATGACTATAGAAATTGTCAGTCAACCTCACTGCAGTGCTTTCTGACCAAGGTGATTTCCTCATTTATGTTCACTTTATTGCAGGACTCTGGCCAGAAGAATGGTACGAGGGGGTCTGTGAAATAGCCACTAAGTCCCCCTTGCTCACCTTTCCCAGCAAGGAGCCACTGCGGTCCGTCCTCCAATATAACTCAGCCATGAAGAACGACACAGTCACCCCCGTAAGGATTCACATCTCATTTTTACCATGCTCTGTGTGCCAATTAGGGCAGATTCTTTCATTGCCATTATTAACACATGTTGCCAGCCACTGGGACCTGTTTGTCCTGGGAGGTGCCCCATGAGCCCTCGGATGTTTCTCTCCCTCCAGGCTGAGCTGAGTGAGCTCCGCAGCACCATCATCAACCTGTTGGACCCCCCTCCCGAGGTGTCCGCACTCATCAACAAGCTGGACTTCGCTATGTCCACCTACCTCCTCTCTGTGTACCGGCTGGAGTACATGAGGTACACATGCCTTCACCACCATGCACATGCACATGCACATCCACATTTGAGCAGGGTTTTCATTTTTGTGCCCTCGTAAGCATGAGACTTTTTTCAACTTCTCGCAAGACGTGCAAACTTTCTGAAAAACCAAGCAAAAACACCCTCTACTTTCCTCGTATGCCCCTCCTTCATGACCACCAGACTCCATGTCTAGTAACACCTCCCAGTATCTAAGCTCCACATCATCCCCTCTCTAATAGGAAACAGGCTTCTGAGCAGTTGCAGTCAGTGTTGTGAATTCAGCCCACGGACTGAACGAGGCCCTTCTGAGGACCCACCCTCACTGAGTGCGTGTCTAGGACACTCACTGAGCTGTTTCCCAGGACCACGGTTGAGTACAAACAGCAAATGCGACATGGGGTGGGGCCGGCTTCAAAACAATCCTGCATGTGGCCTGATGCTCAGGACGCACCTGTGGCCACAGCAGTCCTAACAGTGGTAGTGACACTTAGGATCTACAGCTGTTATCATGTTGACCTCAGAAGTAAGCGTGGATTGAGTGCCTGTGCTGTACCAGGTACTGTGCTGCATTACACATGTTTACGCACTCCCCGACACGCTTGTGAGGTAGGTAGTGTTATACAGACCTGCTGTGCTGAGGCCTCAGGTGCCCTGGGACAGCAGCTGAGTACATTGGCTACAAAATGATGATTCCTGTCATCAAGAAAAGGTCAAATTACACTCAGCTTAAGTCACGGGAGGGATGCAAATAAGTCGTAGAATAATTTCTTTCCCAAATGATTTGAAAAAGAAAGTGTTCCTAAAAGAAAGGCTATTTGGAAAACACTATTTTAGCCTTTCTTTGTTGCCACCAGCCCTCTAGTAAAATAGTCCTTGAAAGCTCAATACATAAAAGAAGGGCAGGGTGCTTTGGTTTCATGGGAATGCACCCCACCCTCCTGCTCAGTCTCCTCCTCCCTGCCCTCAGCCCAGGGCTCCACACAGAGCCAAATATGGAAATCAGTGACCCACTCTCCCCAAGTCCCACAGAGCCAAGGGAGTGTTAACTTTGTTCTTTTTTCATTGTAAGTGTCTTTTATTTTGGCCAGATGTGGTGGCTCACACCTGTAACCCCAGCACTTTAGGAGGCCAAGGCGAGTGGATCACCTGAGGTCAGTAGTTCAAGACCAGCCTGGCCAACGTGGTGAAACCCTGTCTCTACTAAAAATACAAAAATTAGCCAGACGTGGTGGCGGGTGCCTGTAGTCCCAGCTACTCAGGAGGCTAAGGCAGGAGAATGGCATGAACCCAGGAGGTAGAGCTTGCAGTGAGCCGAGATCGCGCCACTGCACTCCAGCCTGGGTGACAGAGCGAGACTCCATCTCAAAAAAAAAAAAAAAAAAAAAAGAACATTACACAAAAATGGCTAGGCACAGCCAGTTGCAGTGGCTCACGCCTGTCATCCCAGCACTTTGGGAGGCCAAGGCAGGCAGATCATGAGGTCAGGAGATCGAGACCAGTCTGACCAACATGGTGAAACCCCGTCTCTACTAAAAATATAAAAATTAGCTGAGCGTGGTAGTGCATGCCTGTAATCCCAGCTACTGAGGAGGCTGAGGCAGGAGAATTGCTTGACCCAGGAGGTAGAGGTTGCAGTGAGCCAAGATGGTGCCACTGCATTGCAGCCTGGGCGACAGAGTGAGACTCCGTCTCAAAAAAACAAATGGCTAGGCAGTGGCTCATGCCTATAATCCCAGCATTTTGAGAGGTGGGAGGATCACTTGAGCCCGGAAGTTTTGAGCTTATGCAACAGAGCAAGAACTTGTCTCTACACCCCCCCTCCAAAAAAAAAAGAAAGACCCTAGCCAGTTGTGGTGGCACATGCCTGTAGTCCCAGCTACTCAGGAGGCTGAGGCAAGAGGGTTGCTTAAGCCTAGGAGGTTGAGGCTGCAGTGAGCTATGATCAAACCACTGCACTCCAGCCTGGGCAAAAGACCCTGTCTCAGAAAAACAGAACATTTATACAAAATCTTGCAAAATAAGTAGAGAAAAAACACTGACCTCACCATCATTCCCTATAGCCTGTTAGTATAGCTGTTTGTAGTCTTTTTTCTAAACAATGTATTTTCAAAGAAAAAACAGCCAAAACAAAACAAGCCAGACCCAAACAGAGCAAAAACATGGCTTTCATCCCAGCATGTATGGTTAGAAGAGTTATCTCCAGACCCTCTCAACCTCATGTGGTTTGAAGGCAGAGCTACCTCTGCCTTTCCCATGAGTATGCCCCTGAGTAGTTTTCTCAGGTTCTCAGGACAGGCTCTTAACTGGCAGAGGAAGACTGTAAGATGCAGCCCATAGCAGCTCCTGTGAGCCCACCTTCCACCTCGGGCTGCCTACCAGGCCCTTGAGAGCACTCTGTTAGCATAGAGAGGCAACTTCAAAGCCTTTATTCAGGAACCTGGCTCAGGTTCCCAGCCACTGGGTATTGAGAGAACTTTAAAACCACAAAGTGGAGAATTTGGGAAATCAAGTTAAAGGTGTGTGCACGTGCACACTCAAATGCGTGTGCTGAAAGCCACCTGGCCTGCCCTCCTGAGGCTTAACTCTTGACAGGCTGGTGCAGAGGCCAAAAGACATGGCCTGCCGAGCCACTGCTGCCTTAGTGGAGCCCCTGGAACTCTGAACAGCCCTTCACAGCACCCATGGGACAAGTGCATGCGCTTTTTCCTTTTTCTCCCTTTCCGCCTGAGGTTAAAGATACTTTTTACCATAAAAGAAAAATGTACAGGATGCATAAAACAAAAAAGAGAAGAGAAAACACTGGAATAATACAGAAGATACTAAAGATGAAAAAATACAGGTGTCACCTTTGTAGATGTGAATACCTCATTTCTACTATCCTACTGTTAATGGCCTCTTAATTTTCCTCTAGAAATTTTCTGTACATAGGCAAGCATGCATAGCCTACACATGCACATGCAAAGACAGGCCTTTAGGAAACCTGTCATTGGGATCATGCTGGACATGTGTTCCCTGCACCTTGCTTTTTTCTGTTAATAGTATGTCTCGGACTTTTTTTGTAACAGCACACATAGAGAGCTACCTCTCATTTGGTGGCTGCATGATGTGTCATCGAATGGGTATACTTTGGCTTATCTGCCCAGTCTTCTATTGATGGGCATTCAGAGTCTTTCCATTTTGGATAATGCAGTCAGTGCCGTTAGGAGAATCTTTGCACATGTAACCCTCAAGATATATCCTAATGGTGGGGCTGCTGGAGTGAAAAATATGGGAATGTATAATAGATGGTGCACATCACCCTCCAAAAAGTCCACGTCAGTGTGCGCCCTTATGAATGGCAGAGGGCAAATGTTCTTCACATACTTACCACTTATGGGCAGTGTCAAATCTGTGGTAGGGAGGGCCCAGATTTTTCAAAATGTATTTAAAGCTGTTTTCTTCTTAGGGTACTGCGTTCAACAGATCCTGATCGCTTCCAGGTAATGTTCTGCTACTTTGAGGATAAAGCTATTCAGAAAGACAAATCTGGTAAGCTCATTATTACGGTGCTTTCATGATGAATTGAGCTTTAATAGGATAAAAAGGAGTACTACTTCCTCTTTTCTGTCTACATGTAGAAAATGTTTTATGAAGTTAAATACTGCATGAGAAAGATCAGTATAAAACATATAGCCTTCAAATATACGCCTTAATGGTTCTGCCACAGGTGCAAGGGCCCCGAACAGAAGGATGGTCATTCTAGCCCACTATCTATGCTCAAGTGTGCTCCAGCACTCATCTAGAGGGACTAGGGCTCCTCTGATGGTCACTGATGGACCTGCAGCATCTTGTTGTTGCCAGAGAGCAGTCATGGTTTTTAAACGTCAGGAGCAGGAAACACAGTAGCTCGTGCCTGTAGTCCCAAGTTACTTGGGAGACTGAGTGGGAGGATTGCTTGAGCCCAGGAGTTCAAGGTTACAGTGAGCTGTGATCATGCCACTGCATTCCAGATGCAACTTGTCATCAGACCCTGAGTGCACAGAGGGCCTCAGCTGTTACCAGCCCTAGCCCAGAAAACCAACTCCTAGGAAGACAGAGAAATGGGGGAAACTGTAGGAAGGCATAAAAATGTTACAATTACCAAAACCCTATGAAGACAAAGCTAACATAAGAATAAAAAGGAGAGATGGAAACTGGGAAGGGTACCAGGAGACCCTCTGGATTGATGGAAGTGTCCTCTAGATTGTTTGGGTAGTGGTCGCGTGAGTGTGTACAGTTGTTAAGTCATGGAATTGAGCATATAAGAGCTGTGGATTTTATTATATGCAAATTATACCTCAATTTTTTAAAATTGCAAAAGGCTAATATTAGTTTTACAAAAATGTATTTAGCCAATAAAAAGAGATATTAAAATAGAGACAACAAAGGAAAAAGTTAAATGCTGCGTATAAGCACTTTTTGGCCAGTTTTAGTGTAAGGGCACTAAGAAGTCTGATTTATAAGGTGTTTAAAATCAGAAATTTAAAATATGCTGAAATGTTAGACCTAAGTTGTAATTAAATGCTTAGAATAATTTGATAATTTTTGTAATTATGATGAAATCATGTTTAAATATGCAAGGGAATTGGGGAGAATCCACAAATTTTGATTAACTGTATGAATAAATTCTTTGAGGCATGCTTATTGATAAATTCTTGAGATTGACAAATTTAGTATTAATGAAGTACAACTAGCAGTGTGTAGTCCTTTCCGCACCAGAAGCCGTTGATAGGTTGGTGAGTCTATCAACTTGTTCTTGCTTATGGAGAAATTATTTCCGATACTTCTTGTACCATTTTTTCTTTTGTTGAAAAATCAGGCTGGGCACAGTGGCTCACAGCTGTAATCCCAGCACTTTGGGAGGCTGAGGCGGGTGGATCACCTGAGGTCAGGAGTTCGAGACCAGCCTGGCCAACATGGTGAAACCCCGTCTCTACTAAAAAGAAAAAAATTGGCTGGGCGTGGTGGCTCACGCCTATAATACCAGCACTTTGAGAGGCTGAGGCGGGCGGATCACAAGGTCAGGAGATCAAGACCATCCTGGCTAACATAGTGAAACCCCGTCTCTACTAAAAATACAAAAAATTAGCCAGGCGTGGTGGCGGGCGCCTGTAGTCCCAGCTACTCGGGAGGCTGAGGCAGGAGAATGGCGTGAACCCGGGAGGTGAAGCTTGCAGTGAGTGGAGATCGCGCAACTGTACTCCAGCCTGGGTGACAGAGTGAGACTCTGTCTCAAAAATAAATAAGTAAATAAATAAGCCGAGCGCGGTGGTGCTCGCCTGTAGTCCCAGCTGCTCGGGAGGCTGAGGCAGGAGAATTGTTTGAACCTGGGAGGCGGAGGTTGAGGTGAGCCGAGATCATGCCTCAGCACTGCAGCCTGGGTGACAGAGAGACTCTGTCTCAAAAAAAAAAAAAGAAAAGAAAAAGAAAAATCAATGCTTCAAGAAATGTTTTTTAAAAATCACCCCAGGCCAGGCGCAGTGGCTTACGCCTGTAATCTCAATACTTTAGGAGGCCAAGCCAAGTGGATTACTTGAGGCCAGGAGTTTAAGACCAGCCTGGGCTACATAGCAATACCCCATCTGTACAAAAAATATAATTAGCTGGGCATGGTGGAACATGCCTGTCGTCCTAGCTAGTCTGGAGGCTGAGGCAGAGGAATCCCTTGAGCCCAGTTCAAGGTTGAAGTGAGCCAGGATCGCACCACTGCACTCCAGCCTAGGTGACAGCCTAGGTGACCCTGTCTCTTAAAAAACAAACAAAAAAGTGCCCCAGGGGCTCTGAGATACTGCTTCAAGTAAGACTCTTCTCACGCCTGTAATCCCAGCACTCTGGGAGGCTGAAGTGGGTGGATCACTTGATGTCAGGAGTTTGAGACCAGCCTGGCCAACATGGTGAAACCCCCATCTCTACTAAAGTCCTTTGCGGAGCACTTCACACTGCTGTACAACAGTCAGGAAGTCAGGTGCATGAATTTATTTTTGCAGCTGGGAGCCAGTGGAGTTGGCAAGGAAAGACTGTGCGGGTTCTGGAAGCTCCCCCTGCTGGCAGTAGGGGGAGGATTGGAGTGAGCAAGGAGCCCATTTGAGGCCAGGGATGGAAGGTGCAGGCAGGCAGTTTCTACAGAGAAGCCTCTTCCAGAGGGGATGTCAGACACAGGGCGGGGTGGGGGCCACACTCAGAGAGTCTCACACACATGCCCCAGGACCACTTGGGGCTATAAGAGAGGTGCTGTCAAGCTCTGGCTGAACTGTTCATTGATCTGTTCCCCTCATCCATCCACCTTGCATTTGTCCGTGTAGCAGCAGATTTTGTGCTAAGTTTTGTGCTAGACCAGGGGTGTCCAATTTTTTGGCTTCCCTGAGCCACATTGGAAGAAAAAGAATTGTCTTGGGCCACACGTAAAACACACTAACACTCACAATAGCTAATGAGCAAAAAAAAAGAAAGAAAAATCACACAAAAAAATCTTATAATGTTTTAAGACATTTAAGACACAGAATCTCATAATTTTTTTTTTTTTGAGATGGAGTCTCACTCTGTCGCCCAAGCTGGAGTGCAGTGAAGCAATCTCAGCTCACTGCAAGCTCCGCCTCCCAGGTTCATGCCATTCTCCTGCCTCAGCCTCCCAAGTAGCTGGGACTACAGGTGCCCGCCACCACGCCCGGCTAATTTTTTGTATTTTTAGTAGAGACGGGGTTTCACTGTGTTAGCCAGAATGGTCTCGATCTCCTGACCTCGTGATCCGCCCGCCTTGGCCTCCCAAAGTGCTGGGATTACAAGCGTGAGCCACCACGCCCGGCCCAGAATCTCATAATGTTTAAGTTTACGAATTTGTGTTGTGTTGGGCCGCATTCAAAGCCATCCTGGGCTGCGGATTGGAAAAGCTTGTGCTAGACAATTGGCCCACCCTGCAATTCTTTGGTTCTAGGAGAGAGACTAAGCAAGAACAAAATTGAAACTGCCAACCTCTAGGAGAATTAGGCACCTAGCATGTTATTCAGACAAGACCTGAGGAGACAAAAAAAGGAAGAAAAAGGCTGGCTGCGGTAGCTCACGCCTGTAATCCCAGCACTCTGGGAGGCTGAAGTGGGTGGATCACTTGATGTCAGGAGTTTGAGACCAGCCTGGCCAACATGGTGAAACCCCCATCTCTACTAAAAATACAAAAATTAGCCAGGTGCGGTGGCGTGCGCCTGTAGTCCCGGCTACTTGGGAGGCTGAGGCAGGAGAATCACTTGAACCTGGGAGGCAGAGGTTGCAGTGAGCTGAGATCACACCACACACTCCAGCCTGGGAGACAGAGTGAGACTCCATCTCAAAAAAAAAAAAAAGGAAGAAGGAGAACCTAGCAGATTTTGCCAGCCTTCTAGAGAATATTCATAAACCGAATCAGATCCCTTTCTGAAGTGAGATGTCTCATTCACCCTTCTCTCTGAGCTGTTTTTCTGTTCCTGTGACGTCAGAGGACATTAAATTGTTCCGGGGGACTGATTGTTCCTCCTCACCTTAATTCAAAATAAAGCGATTTTCATTTTTGCAGTACATTGTACTCTTCCACATGGTTTCAAACTGATTATTTTTGTTCTGAGCGTGGCACTTAACCAGTAAATGTACAGCTATTGAATTTACATCCCTCTTATATTTTTCCTCTAAAACATGAAAGATAAGAAGGAAATGTCTTTGGAGACATATATTATTCTTGAATTTTCAGAACCTACCAGGAGGAGAGGGTATATGAAATATCTAGCAGCCCCACTAAAGTGGGGACTTCTGCCTCCTCTCTGCAGGCATAAGACGAGCCTCTGTATGTTCTCAGCTGCACAGGAATGTGAGAGCAGGAGCCTGCTGCTCACCTGCCCACCATCCTGTGAGTCAGTTCACCAGTAATCCAGAGCTAAACTAAGGGGTTGAGAGGAGAGTGGCCTTTTTAAAGTAAAAATCTTACTTTCCTTAGGGCCGGGTGTGGTAGCTCATACCTGTAATCTCAGCACTTTGGGAGCCGAGGCGGGTGGATCACTTGAGGTCAGGAGTTTGAGACCAGCCTGGCCAACATGATGAAACCTCGTCTCTACTAAAAATATAAAAATTAGCTGGGTGTGGTGGCAGGTGACTGTAATCCCAGCTACTTGGGAAGCTGAGGTAGGAGAATCACTTGAACCTGGGAGGCAGAGGTTGGAGTGAGCCAAGATCACACCACTGTGCTCCAGCCTGGGCAACAGAGCAAGACTATGTCTCAAAAAAAAAAATTTTTTTTAATCTCCTTAGATGCTGCTACATGATATTGATTGGCATCTGATGACTATCTGATTATCAGGAATTTACAGTTTCAGTTTCCAAAGAACTATATGAAAAAACTACTAGGCCAGGCACGGTGGCTCACGCCTGTAATCCCAGCACTTTGGGAGGCCAAGGCGGGTGGATCACTTGAGGTCAGGAGTTTGAGACCAGCCTGACCAACATGGAGAAACCCCATCTCTACTAAAAATACAAAATTAGCCCTGCGTGGTGGCGCATGCCTGTAATCCCACCTACTCGGGAGGCTGAGACAGGAGAATTGCTTGAATCTGGGAATGCAACCCATCGGAGGTTGCAGTGAGCTGAGATTGCGCCACTGCGCTCCAGCCTGGGCGACGAGCGAAACTCCGTCTCAAAAAAAAAAAAAAAAACTATTATACTAAACACATGGCCCAAAATAAGATTTCACCCACCCAACCCAGCCTCTTAAGAAAGCAGCCTCTCACTACCCTTGAGCATCTGTCTGGGTCACACTGATAACTTTTCAAATTGCTGAGGTCCCGCTTACCCTCATAACAGATAGCTATGAAAGGTCTCTTTATGTCTCAGGCTCCATGCTCGGCGTGAGGTGCAAAGCTGATAGCACCTGCCTTGTCTCTCTGCCTGGAGGCAGAGGGCAGACCCGGCATGTAGTCATGCAAATTAAAAACACTGGATAGAGAAACAGCATTATGGAGTGTGAACTGGCATTTTATTACAGTTTCTTCATCTGATCTGCACTGTGATGATCACTGTGTTCTGTTGCTTTTTTTTTCTTTTCTTTTCTTTTTGAGACAGTGTCTCGCTCTGTCACCCAGCCTAGAGTGCAGTGGCACAATCTCAGCTCCCTGCAACCTCTACCTCCCAGGCTCAAGTGATTCTCATGCCCCAGCCTCCCAAGTAGCTGGAATTACAGGTGTGCACCACCACACCCAGCTAATTTTTGTATTTTTAGTAGAGATGGGGTTTCACCATGTTGGCCAGGCTGGTCTCAAACTCCTGACCTCAAGTGATCCATCTGCCTCAGCCTCCCAAGGTGCTGGGATTACAGGCATGAGCCACTGTGCCCGGCCCATTCTGTTGCCTTTTACAGCCTACTTGGCACCTCTGTAACAATGAGCATATCCGGTGCTCAGATCTTGGTTTCTAAATAGTATTCTCCAATAAAAGGAACCAGGGCTCCATGGAGAAATGGTTGATTCTAGGGAGGCCTGTACAGGATGAGCCTGGGGCACCTTGTTGCACCAGAAAGTAAGGATACGCCAAGAAAGAAAAAGAAAAGACAAGACATGGGGCCTGTCCGAATGACACAGGAGCCAATCTGAAAGAGCTCCGAGTGGCCAAAGCTGGAATGATTTGAATAGAATAAATAGTATTGGATTATAACCCAACGAATAAACATCCACGGTTCTGTAATGATTAGACTATCGAATAAATAAAAAATGGGGAAAAAGGCTGAACCTTCCTTACAGAATTCCAGTTACTATTAATAAAAATAGAAGGGACTGGGCACGGTGGCTCATGTCTGTAATCCTAGCATTATGGGAGGCCAAGGCAGGAGGATTGCTTGAGCCCAGGAGTTCAAGACCAGCCTAGGCAACAAAGCGATACCCTGTCCCTAAAAAATAAATTTTTGTTTTGTTTTGTTTTGAGACGGAGTCTCGCTCTGTCACCCAGGCTGGAGTGCAGTGGCATCATCTTGGCTCACTGCAACTTCTGCCTCCTGGGGTCCAGCGATTCTCCTGCCTCAGCCTCCCGAGTAGCTGGGATTACAGTGGCACGCTACCATGCCTGGCTAATTTTTGTATTTTTAGTAAAGACGGGGTTTCACCCTGTTGGTCAGGCTGGTCTCGAACTCCTGACCTCGTGATCCACCCACCTCAGCCTCTCAAAGTGCTGGGATTATGGGCGTGAGCCACCATACCTGGCCAACATTTTTTAAAAAGTAGAAA
This sequence comes from Hylobates moloch, assembly GCF_009828535.3. Lineage (NCBI taxonomy): Eukaryota > Metazoa > Chordata > Mammalia > Primates > Hylobatidae > Hylobates > Hylobates moloch. The sequence goes on from NW_026652294.1 coordinate 3,886,912, forward strand.
GAATGAGGGAAATAGAAAATTCCTATGACAACCACAGTAACTACTGCAGGCAGAATTCACTCATGGATGCCAAAGTGAAGGGGCAAAATCTTAAAAGAGAGACATGATCTCTGCATAACTTCAAAGTATCTTCCCCAAAATATCAATCGCTGTGGTGGCTGTAATTCTCATCCACAAATTTCCTTCAGGAGGTAGCATTTAATTCCTTGGCTCTGAGTGTGGGCTGTCCTTAGTGACTTGCTTCTAAAGAATAGAGAAAGGGGACTGGGCATAGTGGCTCATGCCTGTAATCCTAGCACTTTAGGAGGCTGAGGCAGAAGGATTGCTTGACCCAGGAGTTCAAGACCAGCCTGGGCTACATAGTGAGACTCCCAGTCTCTACAAAAAATAATAAATTAGCTGAGCATGGTGTTGTACATCTGTAATCCCAGCCACCAGGGAGGCTGAGGTGGGAGGATCCCTTGAGCCTGGGAGTTCAAAGTTGCAGCTGAGCTATGATCTCAACATTGCACTCCAGCCTGGGCAACAAAGTGAGACCCTGTCTCAAAAAAAAAAAATAGAAAAAGGGAAAAACGGTAACTCAAACCAAGTGGTCGAGGTTAGCTTCACCTAGTAATAAGAGATACTGTTATCACATACCCCTTATGTGATGCAGAAAGAGCACATCCGGGCCGGACACGGTGGCTCATGCCTGTAATCCCAGCACTTTGGGAGGCCGAGGCGGGCGAATCACGATGTCAGGAGATCAAGACCATCCTGGCCAATGTGAAACCCCGTCTCTACTAAAAATACAAAAAATTAGCCGGGCGTGGTGGCAGGCGCCTGTAGTCTCAGCTGCTGGGGAGGCTGAGGTAGGAGAATGGCGTGAACCCAGGAGGCAGAGGTTGCAGTGAGCCAAGATCGCGCCACAGCACTCCAGCCTGCGCAACAGAGCGAGACTCGATCTCAAAAAAAAAGAGAAAAAAAGAAAGGGCACATCCACTCTATGGAGTTCTCCCTCAAATCCTGTAACCCTAGTCTAATCGTGGGCAAGCATCAGACAAACCTAAATTAGGGGACATTCAACAAAATAACTGTTCTTCAAAAGTGTCAAAGTCACAAAAGACATTGACAGACTGAGGAGTCACCACATATTGGAGGGGAGTAGGAGACACAGAGATTAAATGCCACCTGGTGTCCTGGGTTGGATGCTGGAACAGAAGAGGGGCATGTGTGGGAGACCTGGGAAATCCAGACAAGGTCTGAAGTTTAGGTAATAGGATTATATTAATATCTGACTCAGTTTTGACACATCAGCCTGGTTACTGCAGATGTTAAAATCCAGGGAAGCTAGGTGAAGGGTATGTGGGAGCTCTGTGCTGTCTTTGCCACTCTCTGTAAGTCTAAAATCATTTCAAAAGAAAATGATTGAAAGTTGCTAGGATTCTCTCTCTGTTCCTGCACCATATCCGTGGAAACCTTCTCGTTTCAGGGATGATGCAGTGTGTGATTGCAGTCGCAGACAAAGTATTCGATGCCTTCCTGAACATGATGGCGGATAAAGTAAGCCTCTCCAGCATGAATGCGTGTCTGTCTGCTGGAGGCATCTGGGGCACTGCGGTACCTGTTTCTTTTGCATCTCTAGGCCAAGACCAAGGAGAACGAGGAGGAGCTGGAGCGGCACGCTCAGTTCCTGTTGGTGAACTTCAACCACATCCACAAGAGGATAAGGAGGGTGGCAGACAAGTATCTATCTGGTCTGGTGGATAAGTAAGCTCATTTTCCTGCTAATGTTTTGTGTGTATGTATATAAACTTCTGTGATTTCAAATGCTGGGAAAAATCATCCTTATATTATTAGCCTAGGAAAAAATGGAGTCAGAACGAAAACTCCTAAGGGTGATGCAGCCTCCCTCCAATGTCCGTGAGTTTCCTGCAGAGTCTGAATTTTGGTCCAGAAACTTCTGTTCATTCTGAGCTATTGATGTTACTTACAGCACGTTTGCTGGGTGCCACATCCCTGTGTCTCTCAATTCCACCCACTCTGGCATGACCTGGTGCACCATCTTCTAGCCCAGGGCCCAGCCAGAGGTCCCCTGGTAAAATCAGTATCTTTGGGCTTCTCAGGAACAAAAGCCCACACAGACCCTTCTGTGCTGTACACTCTTCGTTCTGGGAGCCAAAACAGACCCTGCTGGGGCATGTCCCCACACTGATGAGAACTCTCACAGGTGGGCTGGACCAGCTTCTCCAAGGTGAGAAGGCCGGAGGCAGCAAAACACCCACACGGAGGCTGCCTGCAGTTCCCCAGAGGTATCCAGCGGTTCTGGAGCCTGTCACAGATGCTGTGTGCCTGGTCCAGGCAGCAGCGCCATCAAAGGTGGTCAGGAGCCAGCCAGGGGTCACAAGAATGAGTCAGCGTGTATCTGAGCTGGGCCTCCTGAGCAGTGGGCCACTGGTGGGTCACAGCTGTGCAGAGACACCTCTCCTTCAGCCCTGGGGCCATCAGAGCCCATGGTCTGTCTTACCCCAGGGTGTCAGGTAGATACTGTTGTTTTCTCCATTATGTGAGAAATAATGGAGAACCCTGGTCAGAAACTAAGAGGATTGCTTTGGGAAGTGAGGAGTGTCCTGGCCAGTGCATAACCAAGGCAGTTGGTGTCAGGTTTATAGCAGGTCACTTGGGACGTGTCTGGTCCTAAGAAGGGCTGGCAGGGGCCTGGGGAGCCTTTCTGACCAGGCACTGCTCACCTTACTGCAGTGAGCCTGAGGAGGCCAGGCATCCTGCTGCAAAGGCCTCCTGACCTCCTCCTTCAGCTGGCCTGAAGCAGTATGGGCTCGGGCTGGCAGCTGAGGGGGCTCCTAGAAGCAGACCTTCCTTGGAGGTTTGGCTCTTGGTCCTGAGAGCTGGCTCTTGGTGCAGGTTTCCCCACTTGCTCTGGAGCGGGACTGTGCTGAAGACCATGCTGGACATCCTGCAGACCCTGTCACTGTCACTGAGCGCTGTGAGTGTCCCCAGGAGACCTAGGGCCCAAACACCACCAGCACTACCACCACCCCGCCGGCCCTGTCCGCCCTGTGTTGTGGCATGCTTCTCTGACAATAAGCCTGAACGTAATTAATGCTACAGTTGTTGAGTTGGGGGTGAGGGGGCCTAAATCCACCTGGTGTTTTGCAGTAAGTTGCATCAAGTATGGAGGCCTGTCACAGACAGACAGGTGGTGGGAAGGGGTGGTCCATGTGCTTGCTAGTGGCAACTTGGAGAAGGCAGTTTGGAAGAGGGAGTCTTGCTGTGCTTGCAGGATATTCACAAGGACCAGCCTTACTATGACATCCCCGACGCCCCCTACCGGATCACGGTTCCTGACACATACGAAGCCCGTGAGGTAGGCCCGGCACGATCCCCTGCATTAAGGGCCATCTTTACCACAGTTCCCTGAGTATGTCCACGAGGTGGTCAACCTGCATGAACTCACCCAGTCCCCAGCAATTTGAGGTGTGAGTGGTACTGGCCCCATCCCCCAGTGAGGAGACCAAGCCATTGCCAGGCCCCACCATGTGCAAGGGGAGCTGGCTGCCCCCAGGTTGCTCTATCTTCCAAGCCCAGCTCTCCCACCTCAGCCATGTTGACTCAGCTGTGTTCTCAGTTTAGCTGCCAAAGAGGTCTTCAGCTACCAGCCAGTTTATAGCCTCTCGAGTCTGCATCGCACAAGCATGATTTTCAGGTGGACTTCACTTCTCTGAGGTGCACTGACATTTTGTTATTGTGGTGATAGGGGATCATGCCTTTGACTTGTGCTATCCAATGGGGAAACTGGCAGAATAAATCACTCCAAAAGAGGAGGATGTACTGGATCTCTCCTCTCCCCAACTCGGTCTCAGAGCCCTCACTGTGGCAAGACTGAAACTCAGCTCACAGCTCCTTCAGCCTGAACTGAGTCATGTCCTACCTCTGGACCTCCCTTCCAGACCAGCTGTCAATGGGGAGTTTCCCACAGAGTGGTGTGGCACTGAAGAGGATTTTGCCACCCAGAGCCTGCCCTTCCGTCCAGTCCCAGACCCAGGACACAAGTTGCACAGTGTCCCTGTGACGTTATTCATGTAGATTCTGCCACAAACCTGTGCAGGAATTACAGATCATAGTGTGTGTGGGCTTCCTGGCCCCAGGGGCCTTGAGCTTCAAACTTAGTGGCTGTGCTAGTCTCTTGGGCTTCTGTAGCAAAAGACAACAGGCGGGGCAGCTTGAAAGGACAGACATTGATTGTCACAGTTCTGAGGGCCGAAGTGTAAAATCAAAGTGTTGGCAGAGCTGGTTTCTGTGGAGACCTGTCTCCTTGGCTTGTGAATGGCAGCCTTCTCCCTGTGTCTTTACGTGTTCTGACCTCTGTGCACACCCTCCTCCCTGCCCCAGTATTTCTGTGTGTCCAGATTTCTTCTCCACACACGTAAGGAAGGATACTGTCCAGATTGGATCAGGACCTACCCTATCAGCCTTTTAATTGAATCACCTCTTTAAAGCCCTGTCTCCAAATGAGTTCCACTCTGAGGTACTGGTACCAGTTAAGGCACAGCATAGGGATTTGGGGAGACACAGTTCAGCCCATGACAGTCACTACGGCAGCTCAGATGAACCAACCTCGGGTTGTTGAGAAGCAGCTTCACCCTCTTCCAGAGCATTGTGAAGGACTTCGCTGCACGCTGTGGGATGATCCTGCAGGAGGCCATGAAGTGGGCGCCTACCGTCACCAAGTCCCACCTGCAGGTACTTTCTTGAAACCATCAAAAGGCAATCTCCATAAGCTCCTTCAAGCTCCCCAGAAAGCTTTACAGAGACATGGAGAACTCAAAATCCAAATAGCACTAGTGTGAATGGAGACTGGAACCATCAGTCTAGGGCCTGAGAATAATAGATACCTCAGAGGCTGCTCTGTGTTAGGAGCGCCTGTGGGGCAAGTGCTGGCCAGGGCACAAGGAGGGCATCTGATGGCTCACACCAGGTGAGGTCTCAGGTCTGTGGCAGGACTTGGGGGCTGCTCACGAGAGCAAGGGCTTTTGTGGTGGATGTGAGAGGCTGCCAGATGGCAGCATCTCTAAGGGCCAAGTGCATTGCTGGCACCTATGCCCAAAGGCGGGGGTCTGACCAAGGCTGGTGGAGCAGAGGCAGAGTTGGGGACTTGTGTCCCATTAAAGCTCCACATAAAAGCTGCACATGTAGGTGCATGGGAGTCTTTCAGATAAAAACACTGGCTTGGAAACTCAGATGGCCACGAGGTAAACCATGTAATGCCACAGGGTGTGAGAGGAAAGAATTGCCTTAAAAGGAATCAAAGATGAGAAAAATACCTCTGGAAGGAATCTGTGTTAGCAGAGAGTGGGTGTGCTGAGAGGAACTCTTGTGAGGTTTACCTTGGCAGCACTTTAAAGATGAAACAGGTTCAAAAGTGTTTCTGGTTGTGGAGTCCTGGAAGGATAGAGCAGCCAGCTCCAAGAGCTCTGAGAGCTGTGTGGAAATGCAGTGGCAAGAAACGATTTCCCTTTGTTCATTTACAGCAAAAGGGCCTCAGGTCCCAAGGCTGTCTGTCGTCTGAAGAGAGGAGGCCCCCTCTAATGCCTAGAAAGTTTAAGTGGACAAAAAAAGCAGCTGATAGAGCTTTTTACTGTCTCACGCAGGTCTGGCCTAAGAAGGAAATGGAAAATGAAAAGGCTTGAAGTGGTCTTGATTTTTCCACCAGGTGTCCCCTTGGCGTGCCCCAGGCCTGCCCTTTCACTTCGCCTGCAGTGCACTTATTCCCCACCCTCCGTGCCCCGTGCCCAGCCTCAGCCTTCCGCGAACCTGCCCTCTCCTCCACCCACCAGAGTAGTCTGGTTTTAATAGGATATCTGGTCAGTGTACTTCCCTTTTAAACTTGATCATTAGTCACTCTTCATCGCCATGGTGTCCAAGGATGGGTTTCTGGAGCTCCAGGAGCCCCCCAAAACCATTGAGACAGTCTGCATGTACATACTCCTGTACATTCTTCTTAAGGGAATTAGTTAGTTCACGCCTGTAAACACCTTTGCGTGACCCTGGAGGCCATTGTCGCCTGGCCTGCATCTGGCCCAGGCTTGCCCCCACCCTTGAGACCCTTGTCCTTGGTACTCCTGCAGGCTGAGCCCCCTGTGGTCCCCAGAGCAGGAGGCCTCCCTCACACCTCTGGGCTCTGCCAGGTATCCCATTGCCCAGCACCCTTCTCCCACTGGGTGGCCAGGTGGACACAGGTGTTGTTCTTCGTTCCTGCTGTCCAGTTCTCCCACACCAGGCTGCCGGTATGCTGCAGTAAAGAACCGAGGCTCCACACCACGCAGCCTGCCTGTTGACCGCAAGGCCAAGGCTTTGTAGCTTATTTGCTTGGTGGCTACCACAGCAGATGCTCAGCAAGGATGTGCTGAAAGAATAAATGGCCCTCCCCCATTGACGGTGCAACACCGCAGTGACTGCATGACAGCCGCTCGGGGAATTGGCCTTGTCCTCAGTCAAATGAGCAGTAGCTGGTCAGAGAGGGGCTTTGACTTACTGACAGTCCCACAGCTAGTTAGGGAGGGGCAGACCCAGGACAGAAACCCAGTGTTTGGTCCATTTGCCCACACGTTAATTTATAAAGTTTTATTTTCTCCTTTAAATTAAATAGCAAGGCCAGACACAGTGGCTCATGCCTGTAATCCTGACATTTTGGGATGCTGAGGCGGGAGGATCACTTGAGCCCAGGAATTCAAGCCAGCCTGAGCAATATAGTGAGACACCATCTCTACAAAAAAAATTACAAAATTAGCCAGGCATAGTGGCGTGCCCCTATAGTCCCAGCTACTTGGGAAGCTGAGGCGGGAGGATGGCTTGAGTCTAAGAGGTCGAGGCTGCAGTGAGCCACGATCGTGCCACCACACTCCAGCCTGGGTGACAGAGCGAGACCCTGCCTCTAAAAAAATCATAAATAACTGAAACCCCATGTGTTTTTCCTGTTTCAGGAATATCTGAACAAACATCAGAACTGGGTGTCAGGACTGTCCCAGCACACGGGGCTGGCCATGGCCACTGAGAGCATCCTTCACTTTGCTGGCTACAACAAGCAGAACACAACTCTCGGGGTATGTGCGAGCCTTCTGAAGAGCAGTGACCCCTTAGACCATAGGAGCCACAGTGCAGGGGAAGGCCTAGAGCTCAGCTATCACTTTTCATGACGCACATGAGTACATGCAGGGTGCTGTGGATGTCTGTTGACAATGGTAGTGGTGCAAGCCACACCTTGGCCCAAAGAAGAGGTGGCCATTGAAATGAGTGTTTCCTTATTGTGCTTTTTTTTTTTTTAATTTATGGATTTATGGGGATCAGTGCTTGATATGTCAATGATCAGATTTTGATTTGAATGTCCCCATCTGAGAGGATGGAAACAGAGCTCTGCTGGACACGGGCAGCGCGATGCCACAGTTGCACTTATCTGGAGTGTATACTGGACTCCTGAACAGTTCTGTTTTCTGCAGGTGCTGAACCGCACGTGAATGCCTTCAGCTTCTTGTTCTGCCAGAGATTAATCTAGAGGACAGAGGGTTCACACAGCAATACTTTCTGAGTTAAATTAGAGCTAAGAGTTAAATAGGATTAAAGCAGGCAGTTCCACCTGGCCATGTGACTGGGGCTGATCACAGAGATTCTGTTGGTTAATGTGAATCTAGAGCCTGGCCATGTGTGCTTCCCAACTCTCTCCAAATGGAGTGTGGGATGGGATATGTGGAGGTGCAGAGGCTGAGCACCCAGGAGGAAGGGTGACAGGCCTCCCTTGGGATACCAGCAGGAGAGAGGGGCCTGAGTGTCCTCTGGCCTTTGTGGTGCCTGAGGCTGTGCCAGAGAAGGCTGGTGTCTTCTCGCCTCATTTTGCTATCAGGGCACTTCCCTCGAGGTCACTGCACTGTCTCTAAAGACACCAGTCTAGCAAACATGGTTGAGCTGGGTCCAGCTTGCACCTGCAGGGCCGCCCGCCCCAGGCCTCCTACTCTGATGGGGCACCAGGTATCAGTGCCCTGACCTGGACGTCTCTGCCACTGGGTGGCCACAGAGGCCAGAGGCGGAACTCATAGACTGTAAGTGTTTATGACAGTCATAAGCCTTTTCCTTTTTGGAGGTGGTAGGAGCAAAGCTTTATTACATAAAATAGAATATGTGTTCCCATTTGTAAGCCTTTTCTAGACTCTAGCCAGCTGTCTTGTGAAAGATCTGTTTTGCCTAAAATATTTTGTTCTTTTTCCCCAGAAAATTTGATGTAAGTTAGGTTTTCTCTAACTTATTTTTTTTAATCTTTGAAAATTAATTCTGGGGCCAGGCACGGTGGCTCACGCCTGTAATCCCAGCACTTTGGGAGGCCAAGGCGGGCGGATCACGAGGTCAGGAGATCGAGACCATCCTGGCCAACACGGTGAAACCCCGTCTCTACTAAAAATACAAAAAATTAGCTGGGCATGGTGGCGGGCGCCTGTAGTTCCAGCTATTCGGGAGGCTGAGGCAGGAGAATGGCGCGAACTCGGGAGGCGGAGCTTGCAGTGAGCCGAGTTCACGCCACTGCACTCCAGCCTGGGCAACAGAGCGAGACTCCATCTCAAAAAAAAAAAAAAAAATTAATTCTTTTTTTTTTTGATGAAACCCCATCTCTACTAAAAATACAAAAATTAGCCAGGCATGGTGACACACACCTGTAATCCCAGCTACTCAGGAGGCTGAGGCAGGAGAATCACTTGAACCAGGGAGGCGGAGGCTGCAGTTAGCCGAGATCGCATTGGGCAGTCAGGAGTGATGGCGGAAGGGAGGGAGCTGGCCTGCACTGCCCACCAAGTGCTGTTTGCCATGCCAGGGCATTGTGTGTGTCATTACATTGAACCTGTAACAACATTGTGAGAGGGCCACTCTTACGCCCGCTTTACAGATGAGCACATTGAGGCTCAGAGACATTGACTTCCCAGGGTCTCACAGCTGATTAGTGTCGGAGCCAAGCTCTAACTCAGTCCTGCTTGGTGCCAAAGACCACATTGTTTCCAGAAAATGTAAAGCAATTTTACATGATCTGTTTTTTTAAATAAACCAGTTTAATAATTTCATGAGAAAAATCATGTATTTTTGTTCTTGTTTGTATTTTGATGTTCCCCATCATCTATATTTTCTTCTCCTGGTCCTCTTTCTCCACACCGTGTCCCCTCAAAAAAAAAATCCCTCTGAACTCAAAACAGTTGAGAAGCTCACTTTCCCCATTAGTACTAATGCTAAAGGGAAATGCGAAAGGAGGTCCTTTTCAATGCATGCTGTGTTCTGCAGTGACCGTGGATGAACAGGAACTGAAAGGTGTGGCACAGCAGCCAGCCTGGGTTAGGAAGCTGGGTCACTGAGGCCCTGGGGCTGAGAGGCTGAGGCTGAAGCAGAGAGAGTGGCTGGAGGGGTTGAGTGGGCGGGCGGTAGTTTTCAAATATTTTTCTCCCATTCTGTGGGTTGCCTTTGTATTCAAGGTGTACCCTTTTCTGTCTCTTCCCATTAGACTGAAGAGCAGCCAGCAGATGTTTAAGAGCCTGCTGGCCTTGGCTCTCCCCTTCAGCCCCTTTATGGTCTGTAAGTGACATTTATAAGCTGCACACACAACTCTCAAGGAGATGGCTGTGAATGCTTTCATGGCGTTTCCATCACAGGTGACAATTACTCTCACAATCTAGTGATTCTTTCTCATGCAAAGGCCTATTTACCAGTAGCAGAAACTGCCTTCCAGAGACATTTTTTTTAATTTCTTATGGAACATATCAAACTGCTGGGTATTCTAAAATATTTTGCTTTATTAACTTGCCAGCAGTGAAGATTTTTATTAATAGTAACCCCCAGATCCGAGTGTGACTTCTTAATTGGGTTTAGGCTTAGCCATGGTAAACACGAGAAAAGGATAGTGCTGCCATAGTCTAAAATAATGGTTATTTGTTTGTAGGCAACTCAGCTGACCGAGCGCCCGGCCTGTGTGAAGAAAGACTACTCTAACTTCATGGCATCCCTGAATTTGCGCAACCGCTACGCAGGCGAGGTACTTCTCTTGTCCTTGCACCCTAGGTCCTTTAAAGTGTCTTGTTTTGATACCTGTTGGCTGCTTCCTAGTGGAAAATGAACAAAGGGTCCAGGTGATGTGGAATTAACATATTTTAGGAGGATTTAAAGGGCACATTTTAGGAGGATTCTTGGCACATTCCAGAGTGTTTATGACAGTTACTTATTTTTTCCACAAGAGGGTAACTCTATGTACACTCTGGCTACACTGAATGAAGGTTTTTAATTTTTTTGGCTTTTTTTTAAAGCAGTAACAAACATTTACATGCCATAGGCTCTTGGGCACTTGGTAAGATGTATGTATTATTATTCCAGTTTTATAGATAAATGGAGGTTCCCAAGATTAAGTAATTTGCCAAAGTCGCACAAGTGGAGTGGGATCTGGAACCACATCTTCCAACTTCACATCATGGGCTTTCACCCACCACACCACAGTTTATTCCAGCCTGACCAGTGCTATCACATCTCTGGGCCTCCATTTCCTGCTCCATAAACTCAGAAGCTAATCTACACCATTTCTTTTTGTTTGTTTGTTTGTTTTGGTTTTTGTTTTTGAGACGGAGTCTCGCTCTGTCACCCGGGCTGGAGTGCAGTGGCACAATCTTGGCTCACTGCAAGCTCCACTTCCCAGGTTCACGCCATTCTCCTGCCTCAGCCTCCCGAGTAGCTGGGACTACAGGCACCCACCACCACGCCCGGCTAATTTTTTGTATTTTTAGTGGAGATGGGGTTTCACTGTGTTAGCCAGGATGGTCTTGATCTGACCTCATGATCTGCCCTCCTCAGCCTCCCAAACTGCTGGGATTACAGGTGTGAGCCACTGCGCCCAGCCTAGTCTATACCATTTCTAAGCTCCCTGGCGACTCTGAAAGTCTATCAGTGGCCTGGTCTGAGTGGGAGTTCACTCCTTCTTAGCACTCTGTCACTTGTATGTTCTTTTCTCTGGAAAAAAAAGTTATATTTGTCTTTAAAAATAGATAGGTTGGCCAAGCACGGTGGCTCATGCCAGTAATCCCAGCACTTTGGGAGGCCGAGACAGGAGGATCACCTGAGCCCAGGAGTTCGAGGATGCAGTGAACTATGATCGCACCACTGCACTCCAGCCTGGGCAACAGAGCAAGACTCTGTCTCAAAGAAAAAATTATTAATAATAGTAAGGAGGGCTGGGTGTGGCCGCTCACGCCTGTAATCCCAGCACTTTGGGAGGCCAAGGTGGGTGGATTACTTGAGGTCAGGAGTTCGAGACCAGCCTGGCCAACATGGTGAAACCCTGTCTCTACTAAAATACAAAAATTAGCCGGGCATGGTGGCACATGCCTGTAATCCAGCTACTTGGGAGGCTGAGGTGGGAGGATCACTTGAACCCAGGAGGCGGAGGTTGCACTGAGTCAAGATCATGCCACTGCACTCCAACCTGAGCATCAGAGTGAGACTCCCTCTCTCAAAAAATAATAAGGAGGCTGATATTGTTGTTTGAGTCATTAATTGAGTTTGAGGAAATGTATTTATCCAGCTCACATTCATGCAGTCACACCGTGGGTCAGACCCCAGGCTCACTTCTGGGTACAATGGTGAGGGACAAGGTTCCCACCCTTGGGGAACATCTGCAGTGGTGGCACTGCCAACATGCATTTCTAGAGGAGCTGTTCTTTTAAAAAAAGCTGTGATCAGTAGTAGCATCATTGAAATGAGCCTGTCTCTCTGCATGCATGAGCTCCACTTGGGGGCAGTGAGGCACCCACCAGTGCCACCACAAGTGTGGTCTGGTGGCTTCCAAAACCTCACCCACATTGCCTGGATTATATGCTTAGTTGCTGATGAGAATGTTTTTGCAGGTGTATGGAATGATTCGGTTCTCAGGCACCACAGGCCAGATGTCTGACCTGAACAAAATGATGGTCCAGGATCTACATTCAGCTTTAGACCGCAGTCATCCTCAGCACTACACGCAGGCCATGTTCAAGCTGACCGCAATGCTCATTAGCAGCAAAGGTAACTCACGGAAGCACTGTGGAATTCTGGGCTTTTTTCTAAATGAATGCTGGCCTTGATGACCCATAGCCAGCTGGAGTACGGGCCGGAGAAGGAGCAGGAGCTCCCGCAGTAGAGGAGTATCTGTCATGAGTGGAAGGTCAATAAAAGGCCATCGTTGGCCCCAGCTGGTCAATTCTTGTTGGCCTAGGGAAGCTGTTTTGGGGTTCAGCCATTGTTGGAGGCCTCTGACTGACGTGTGTTCGGTTCCAGATTGTGACCCGCAGCTCCTTCATCATCTGTGCTGGGGTCCCCTCCGGATGTTCAATGAGCATGGCATGGAGACGGCCCTGGCCTGCTGGGAATGGCTGCTGGCCGGCAAGGATGGAGTGGAAGTGCCGGTAGGATCCTGACCTCGGGTTGGCACTGAGGATGGGATGGGATAAGAGATGGGAAGAGCCTTCCCTGGTGCTGCCACCACCAAGCATGGAGACACTGGGCAAGCCCCTCACCTTCTCAAGCCTCAGTCTCCTTATAGAGTCTATTATTATACCTAACAGTCACAGAAAATAGAATATATGTTAACAGCATCCCACTGATGCCTAGAAGCCGTTATCTCCCAAAACCTCGGTAGGGGGAGCCATTTCCCTACTGAAATTGGAAGATCCAGCTTTTTGAACACCTGTTAACTTTGAATCTGATTAGGAGCAGTTGTGTTTGTCCACGGGAACGTTTTTCTTGACCTAATCTTGGGATCAGCCCCCTTTCCCTGCATCCATATTTCTGGAGTTGCTACTGCGGGGTGCCCACAAGGAAGTTTATACTCACCTTTCAGCTGATTAGATAAACGCTTAAGAACAATTTTATTTTTCAAAGATCCTATTAACTGTCAGGGTAGCAGGGAATTTGACATGTTTTCTGTGTTTCTTAGGATCAGTTGAAATGAGTGGTCAGAAAGGGGGATTTTGATTTTCTTGTTCCCTCAGGAAAATTGGAATATTTCCAAAAATGGAATTAAAATGTTCCAGGCTGGTGGCGGTGGCAGTGATGATAATATCTCACATTTGCCTGATATTTTATAACCTCATGGGGTTTGTATAAATCACACCATTCAGCGCTCTTAGGAAACATTTTGGTCCAGTGGGCGCCTGGGAGAGGTTATCTAGTCAGGGGGACACCTGTGAAGTCAGGGGAGTGCTGGGTTCTCAGCCTGACCAGCCTGCTCCCATCAAAGATATGCAGAAGGGCCTGTGGAAGTCACGCTTCAGCCTGCAGGGCTCTGATTCCTGGGCGGGGCTCCTCACCTGCATGGTGGGCATCATAACAAGAGCACCTGCATCCTAGTGAGCTGTTGGTAAATGACAACTGGAGTGGCCACAGCAGTTATAGTTCTTGCCAGGGAGAGGATTCTGCAGAGACAGCTGTATACCATTGCCATTATGGGATACCCACTGCCATTATGACACCCAATTTCTCCCTCTAATTCCTTGTGTCCTGTTGTCATATTTTACTACTGTATGCATTAGACCTTATAATGTTTCTTTTCAAAAAAAGTCAAAAGTCTTTCAAAGAAATTAAGACGAGGCTTTGTTACAGCATTATAATTTATCCAAATGTTTTTCATCACTCACACTTTTACAGTCTTCCCGTGATCTCCACTGCCAAGTAATTTTCTTTAACAGTTCCAGTAATGCAGATCTGCTGGAAATAAATTCTCTCATCTTAGTTCACCTTCATCTTTGATGCATATGGATTATTTTTTCTAGGCCCAGGATTCTAGGTTGATAGTTTTTTGTTTTATTGTTTTTAGCATTTCAGATATTATCTTCTATTGTCTATTAGCTTGCATTGTTTCTGGAGAGCAGTCAACAGTCTTTTTGTTTCTCAGTACAGCCGGCCCTCCTTATCCGTGGGTTCCACATCCCGGAACCAGTTGCCCTGAGGATACCAAGGATGACTGTATATGTTATTGTTTTTCTTTTGACTACTTGTTGGATGTTTCTATTTATCTTTCATTTTTAGTCGTTTGACTGTGTGTGATTTTCATTGTATTCTGTTGGAATTCATTGAGCTTCTTAATTTTAGGGATTTAGGATTTTCATCAAACTTGGAAATCTTGAGGTCAATATTTGTTTGTCATTTCTTTTTCTTTTTTTTTTTTTTTTTTGCTTCCTAGGCTCTTAAGGTCAATATTTTTTTAGTTTTTTTTTTTTTACTTCATTCTCTCTTCTCCTTTTGGGATTCCAGGTACACATATATTAGTGACTTGGTATTGTCCCATAGATCATCGACATTCTCTGTAGTCTTTTTCAGTTTTTCAGGGTTTTTCTCTTTCATTTGGTTAATTTTTTTTTAACCTATATACCAGTTCACTGTTCTTTTCTTCTGCTTTATTCATTCTGCTGTAAAACCATCTTATATGTTTTTTATTTCAGATACAATTCTCAGATCTAGAAAACAAAACAAAAAATAAATAAATATTAAATTTAATTTTAAAATAAGAAAAAGAAATCCAGATCTAGGATTTCTAGTTAATTCTTTTTTTTTTTTTTTTTTTGAGATGGGGTCTCACTCTATTGCCCAGGCAGGAGTGCAGTGGCATAATCTTGGCTCACTGCAACCTCCGCCTCCTGGGTTCAAGTGATTCTCCCACCTCAGCCTCCCAAGTAAGTGGGATTACAGGCACCGGCCATCATGCCTAGCTAATTTTTGTATTTTTGTACAGACAGGGTTTCACCATGTTGGCCGGGCTGGTCTTGGACTCCTGACCGCAGGTGATGCGCCTGCCTCAGCCTCCCAGAGTGCTGGGATTACAGGCATGAGCCACCACCCCTGGCCATTTAATTCTTTTTTATAGTTTGCATTTTCTGCTGCTGAGATTCTCTTACTTTCATGCATTCTTTCCATTATTTCTTATAAATCTTTGAGCTTATTTATTGTAATTATTTTTATATCCTTATCTGGTCTGTTCTTGTATTTGAGTCATCTTGGGTCAGTTTCTTTTTATCTTTTTTCTTCACTGTTTGAAAGTTTTTGTTCCTATACTGGGCATTGTTCATTTAAATAAAACTGACAGTTGAGGAGGACTGCTGTATATTTTCCCAGAGAGAAGGAGGTCTTTATTTTTTTCTTTTTTCTTTCTTTTTTTTTTTTTCCTGAAGACAGTCTTGCTATGTTGCCCAGGCTGATGTCAAATTCCTGGGCTCAAGTGATCCTCCTGCCTCGGCCTCCTGACCCAGTAGCTGGGACTTTTTTTTGTTGTTGCTTTTGTGTGTGTGTGTGTGACTGAGTCTCGCTCTGTTGCCAGGCTGGAATGCAATGGTGCAATCTCAGCTCACCGCAACCTCCGCCTCCTGGGTTCAAGTGATTCTTCTGCCTCAGCCTCCCAAGTAGCTGGGATTACAAGCATGCACCACCACACCCAGCTAATTTTTGTATTTTTAGTAGAGATGGGGTTTCACCATGTTGGCCAGGCTGATCTCGAACTCCTGACCTTGTGATCTGCCCGCCTCGGCCTCCCAAAGTGCTGGGATTACAGGCGTAAGCCACCGCGCCTGTCCAAGATGTCTTTCTTATGTCTGGTGGCTCCTGCTCCTACTCAATAGCTGGTCTTGGTAGGAAGTATGGGTTCTTCCTGCTTTTTACCCCACTTCCTTTTTTTTTATTTTAACCAAAATTGGGACAGGTATCTTAAAGGGATTTTTATACAAACCAAATTACTGTTTCATTTGGGGTCTTTTGGAGTCCAGCTTGCACTTCCTACTCCTGCCATCTCCAGTGGCTCAGCTGGCCTCAGGTCCCTTGGCCTGTGTCAGGCTTCTCCACCCACTCACACTCACACCTGGCACTGGCCCCAGCAGCACGTGGTCATTCAGGTCCTCACTCCCTGTCTCTGCCTCCACAAGGACCTGACCTGTCCAGGTCCCATAGTGCCCAGGAGATGAAGAGATGTCACACTTGCTGTTCGCATCTCAGCGTGGGGACAGTGGGGGAGCCTGACCTCCTTACAGGGGTCTGGGTCCTTCATTTCACTGAGAGGGGAAAGATTCGTGATCCTTGTATGATACTTAAAATTCATGACCCAAAATAAATGCATGTGGGCTGCACTAGTAACTGATAACTTGCTCTGGTCCTGCTGTGTGCCCAACTTGAGCAGGGCATTATATGTATATTACTCTCCTGTCCATCGAACCCAGGCGCTGGGGTCTAGGCTGACGGTTGCAGTTTCCCCCACACCCTGAGGCTGTCCTCCTCTGGGCTCAGGAGGGACCCGATCCTGGGAAGTCTTAGCCACACTCACTCCTGTGTGGGCCCAGGTGCCCACCTGCCTGCACACACCTGCCTACATACTATCTCTTGGTGGGACTCTCCACTTCCCAGAAGAGGACAAGTGTGCCCTCCTCTCAGGGTCTTCTGGAAGCCCTGGTTTCACCACAAATTGTGACTGTCAGGACACAGTGCTGCTATGGTCAGGATTCCTTTCCACATGCTGCTTCAGCCTCAGACCTCGGTGGGCCTTAAGAGTAGGGGTTGCTCAGCCAGGCGCAGTGGCTCACGCCTGTAATCCCAGCACTTTGGGAGGCCGAGGTGGGTGGATCACCTGAGGTCGGGAGTTCGAGACCAGCCTGACCAATATAGAGAAACCCTGTCTCTACTAAATATACAAAATTAGCCAGGTGTGGTGGCATGTGCCTGTAATCCCAGCTACTTAGGAGGCTGAGGCAGGAGAATCGCTTGAACCCAGGAGGCGGAGGTTGCGGTGAATCGCACCATTGCACTCCAGCCTGGGCAACAAGAGCGAAACTCTGTCTCAAAAAAAAAAAAAAAAAAAAAAAAAAAAGAGTAGGGGCTGTAGCTGTTCCCATTTCACAGGGCACTGGGGGTGCTCCTGACCACGTGTCAGCCCTCACATTGTGTCTGGGGCTCTAGAGCCCAGATCCGTCTCTCTCCGCTCCACTTCCTTAGTCCAGGTGCCCTTGAACCTCTGGCCTCCCTGTCTGGTCCTTAGATAGGAGTGGGTCCTCAGATAGGAGTGGGTTGGTTGACCCCTGGGGGCAGGGCAGATGGAGTACGGATATCACTAACGGATCCCAGATGGTAGGAGAACAGATCAGCTCAGGGAAAGCTGCTCACAGCCTCCTTCAGAGCTCTGGGTCTTGAAAGCAGCTGTTGTGGGAGCCTAACTGCTTTTCCCAGGGACTTAAGACCTTTGTAATTTTTGTAGCCCTTTCATCCTCCAGAATGAAGGGGCCTTCTTGAGCTCAGGGCCTTCTCAGTACTGGCATGCCCCAGGACTCCTCCTCCCTGCCTGGGCACTCTGGCCAGCTCCACTGCTTAGCCAGCCCAGTCACTCCTAGTCCAGGTGCATCCCTTCGGTGCCTTGGCCCACAGCCCGCATGGTGAACTGATTAGCAGCCCCAACTAATGGGTCCAACCTCAGCTCCAGACACCGCTACACTGGTCGCCCATCCGCCATCACTGTTGATGCCAGGGTGGTTCTTCACTGTAGATGCCAGTGTGGCCCCTCCTTTTACTGTAGATGCCAGTGTGGCCCCTCCTTTTGCTGTAGATGCCAGTGTGGCCCCTCCCTTTACTGTAGATGTCAGCGAGGTCCCCTTCACTGTAGATGCCAGCGAGGTCCCTCCCTTTACTGTAGATGTCAGCGAGGTCCCCCTCACTGTAGATGCCAGCAAGGTCCCTCCCTTCACGGTAGATGCCAGCGAGGTCCCTCCCTTCACTGTAGATGCCAGCATGGCCCTTCCCTTCACTGTAGATGCCAGCGAGGTCCTTCTCTCTGCTCAGACATCTTTGACTCCCTCTTATGCACATCCCACAGATGACTCTCAGCACATCCCATCACCTTCACCTTTGAGGTTTATCCAGGATCTGACAAGTCCCAGCATCCCAGCTGCTGCCCCCTGGCCTGGCCTCCTGCTCCCCACCCCCAGGCATCTTCCCCTTCTCCACTTGCAGTTGGCGCAAGCCGGGGGAATCAGAGCCTCCCTACAGACTCGAAGGTGGGCTTGTTTCTGTGACCTGCAAGCCCCCTTCCCACCTGACTTCCATCCTCTCTCTTCCCCTCGCTTGCTGTGCTGTGGCCATGCTGGGGTCCTGCTTGCACTTCCCACGGATGATTCTCAGCACATCCCATCAGTTTCACTTTTGAAGGTGCCCTCCTGGGCTGCTCCCACCATAGGCCGCGTCACGCGTCATGCATTCCCTCTTCTCAGACAGCCATGCCTTGTACCTCACTCCTGCGTCTCCTCCAGGGCTCATCTCAGATGTCCCCTCCTTGCCAGGGCTCTCCCTGGCCACCTGGTCTGTCACACGCTCACTCGCACTGCTGTTTCTTAGTGTTTCTCGGTGTGTGTAGCTTATTTCTTGTTGTCTGTCGTCCCCACCATAGACTGTGTGGTCATGTTTGTCTTCATTCACAGCACCATGCCCAGAGTCCACGAGGCCCAAGCACAGAGGCAGCCACCAGGATGTGGTTGTTTAACAAATAGGTGGGAGTGTGTCTCTGCCATGGCTTCTTGTCCGTGGCAGTTCTGGGCCCCCCCCCCCCATTTCTTTGCTCCCTTGTCTGCTTCCATAAGACTAATCGGTCTGCAGGAAACAGAAAGCAGGCTCTAGTGCCTTGTCCCCCAGGAGTCCTCACCCCATGGGCAGCTTAGAGGGAAGCAGCAGACGGAGCCCTGCCCCAGGCTCCCATCAGCTCCTGGCCATCCTGGGCTTATGTGGCCTTTGTCTCCACCCTCACAGCCTCCAGATGGCTTCTGTGCGTCCCAGCAGGAAGGAAGACAAGGACAGAGTGCAAAAGGCAGAGGCCAGCTGCCTTGACCTTATGAAGCTCACCCTGGCATGTGTTCCCAGGGTCTTGCCCAGTTCACTCTCCCTGGCTCATTAGAGTGGCCGGGGAGAACAGTGGCCGCCTCAGCCAGCAGGGACCCTGGCTGAGAGCCCTGTGACTGGCCACGTGGCCACCCTGATCCACCTCATGGGGAAGAAGGGAGGGGATGGGTACTGGGGAGGGAGCCGCGGTGTGTATTCTACTCACTAGGCCTCATTGCCACCTCTGCAGAGGCGCTTGGAGCCCTTGTAGAAGCTGGTGTTGCTGGAACAGAGGGATAGAATCCTCTATGGCCAGACACCAAATGCTGTTTCTTGGTGTCCTTGTAAAAACACCCAGAAATTGTGGGGGCTTTCCACGTGTGAGCTGCACCTCTTACTCTCTCCAGCACCCAGGTGTCTCCCGGGCAACATGCTGCTCCCTCTGGGCACCCCTCATGCCCCCCACGGAATGGGGACCTGGCTGAGCATGACTGGGCCGTGGGAGCAGCCTGACCCTGGGCTCCCAGGCCTGGCCATGGTGGCTGCAGGCTCGCCTCGGCTCCATGGGCCTTTCCTGATCTGGTTATCGGGATGAAGGCATCGGGTAGGGTCTGTGTGGGGTGGAGAGGAGGAGCCAGGCTCTGGATCCAGAACCCTCTTCTGTCCTTGCCAGCTCAGCAGCCCACACAGGAGTCTTCCCACTCACAGCCACAGAGGGTTCTCAGGGTTATAGAGAAGAGTCACCTACCCAGTGCCTGTCAGGGCATCAGGCACATCCCGGGTGCTGCCACCTCACACCCTGCGATGTCCACACCGTGAACTGGGTTGAACAGAATACAGCCTTGAGAGGCTGGAGAAAATACACCAAGCACTGACACGGATGACCCTGGGATGTGGGACTATAGGCGATCTTCGTTTTTTTCTTCATACTTTTCTTGGTTTCTAAATCTTATTCAGTGAGCACATGTTCCTTTTTTTAATTAGTGAAAACATGACAGTAGCCCCTTTTTGTGTTTCACAGAGGAACTAACATTCCTTCTTTACCTGTAGTTCATGCGGGAGATGGCAGGGGCCTGGCACATGACGGTGGAGCAGAAATTTGGCCTGTTTTCTGCTGAGATAAAGGAAGCAGACCCCCTGGCTGCCTCAGAAGCGAGTCAACCCAAACCCTGTCCCCCTGAAGTGACCCCCCACTACATCTGGATCGACGTATGTGCCTGTTCCCCCACCAAGGCTCTGGGGTGCTCCACCTGGGGGGCCAGGACTGTTCCTGGGGTGGGGGTAGCCGAGCCCAAGGCCTCCGGCAAGCCCGGCCAGTCAGCCCAGAACCTCTCCTCAGCTGTCTCTGCTGGCCCCAGGGTTAGCCTGGCTTAGCCCCACCACCACAGCGTCTTCCTCTTTTCGCTCAGTTCCTGGTGCAGCGGTTTGAGATCGCCAAGTACTGCAGCTCTGACCAAGTGGAGATCTTCTCCAGCCTGCTGCAGCGCTCAATGTCCCTGAACATCGGCGGGGCCAAGGGGAGCATGAACCGGCACGTGGCGGCCATCGGGCCCCGCTTCAAGTGAGGGCCCTCTTCCTGGGGAGCACAGGGCCCCTGGTGTGTACAGTGTGTCATGGGGCGTCTGTGTATCACGGTACTTCTGTAGACGGGGAACACATTTCAGTGAGCTGCTCCTAGAAGGGCAGGGAAGAGAGTCCAGAAGGTGGACTTGGCCCCAGGCCAGGCTCCTGCTCTGACCGGGTCCCGGGCTCCCTCACAGGCTGCTGACCCTGGGGCTGTCCCTCCTGCATGCCGACGTGGTTCCAAATGCAACCATCCGTAATGTGCTTCGCGAGAAGATCTACTCCACTGCCTTTGACTACTTCAGGTACTCCCCCAAGATATGCTGTGCAGTGTCCAGGGACGGCCCAGCCCCTCCAAGTGCTCCATCGCCCCAGACCCCCAGGAAGTCACTCACAGGAATACACAGTTGCCCAGTTGTGCTCACCAACCTCCTCCTTCAGTATCCCTGGCCCCCGGATTTAAATACCCTTCAGCCCTGTGCATGTGTCCCGTGTACTTAGAGCTAGCCTCCCAGCGAGATGTAGGCAAATTTTCCCTCAGTTCAACTGATTTAGAAGATTAAGTGCGTCCATTTAATTTCTCTGTTAATGTGAAGGCTTATTGCACGAAGAATTGCAAACACCCACTGCCTGGGGCTCTGCACCCATAGGCTGTGCTGTTGTATGAGTGCAGCTTCCTTGCCCTGATCTGCCACAAGTGCAGCTTCAGTGGAAAGCTGTAGGGGCTGCTGTGGGCAGTGAGGGAGGAGGGCATAAGAGGGCTCCCGAGCCACCACACCTTCCCATGGGAATGGGCCAGATCATCCTTGCTAATGACTGGCTTTGGGCTGACCTTTTGTCATTAAGAAACTGTCTACATCACCTTCTCACTGCTTTGTGTGACTGACCTCTAGTCCCTGACTCCAGACACTCAGCCCTTGTCCTCTTATGGTTGTTTGAAGCTGTCCCCCAAAGTTCCCTACTCAAGGAGAGAAGCGGCTGCGTGAAGACATAAGCATCATGATTAAATTTTGGACCGCCATGTTCTCAGATAAGAAGTACCTGACCGCCAGCCAGCTTGTTCCCCCAGGTAACCCTCAGCAGTGCAGCCGCTCATGGTGGAGGCAGGCAGGACAGGGGTGCAACATGGGCAGCCCTGAGGGTGCCAGAGGTAGGGACGGAAAAGCAGTTAGAACCCCCGAGCCCTGGCCTTGGCTGTGTTGCACCGTCATTGGAGGCTGGTGCATGCCTGGCTCTGCTTCTCCTCTGGCCTGAGTTGAGAAGCATAAACACGCACCCGAGGCACCTGAGCAGACTCCACTCACCGCGCTTTCCCTGCGCTGGCACCAGCTGCGATCACACACCCCTCTGAGCAGACGGCTGCATTCACACACCCCTCTGAGCAGCTGACAGCCCAGGATTGGGCTGAGGCTGGTGCACACCCACATGACTGGGGTCGTCTTGTAGGAGGCAGTCAAATGGACAGGTGATTTCAATATGAGGGAACTGTGGGAGCACTCCTCGGGGACAGACACTTGGCCCATCCAGAGTGGGGGAATCAGAGATGGTTTTCTGGAAGAGAGACAGTTGAGCTGAGTCTGAAAGGCTGCACTGGCGTGCAGGGTGGACAGGGCAAAGCATTCCAGGGAAGGGAATGCCTAATGAAAACACGCCACGCAAACAAGCAGCAAACCTCTGCAAGGAGGCTGTGCCCTGTTTTCCCAGCACCTAGCTGATTACTAAGCACAGACTGAGAGACGAGAGAGGGTTTTTTTGTTTTGTTTTGTTTTTTTGAGAGACAAGAGTCTCACTCTGTCGCCCAGGCTGAAGTGCAGTAGCGCGATCTTGGCTCACTGCAACCTCTGCCTCCTGGGTTCAAGCAATTCTCCTGCCTCAGCCTCCTGAGTAGCTGGAACTACAGGTGCTCGCCACCATGCCTGGCTAATTTTTTTATTTTATTTATTTATGTTTATTTTTTATTTATTTATTTATTTTTTTTTTTGAGACAGAGTCTTGATCTGTCGCCCAGGCTGGAGTGCAGTGGCATGATCTCGGCTCACTGGAAGCTCTGCCTCCTGGGTACATGCCATTCTCCTGCCTCAGCCTCTTGAGTAGCTGGGACTACAGGCACCCGCCACCACGCCCGGCTAATTTTTTGTATTTTTTTAGTAGAGACGAGGTTTCACCGTGTTAGCCAGGATGGTCTCGATCTCCTGACCTCGTGATCCACCCACCTCGGCCTCCCAAAGTGCTAGGCTTACAGGCATGAGCCACTGCGCCTGGCCAATTTTTTTATTTTTTAGTAGAGACGGGGTTTCACCATATTGGCCAGGCTGGTCTCAAACTCCTGACCTTGTGATCCGCCTGCCTCAGCCTCCTAAAGTGCTGGGATTACAGGTGTGAGCCACATTGCCCGGCTAAGAGGGTTTTCTTTAGCAGACCCACGGCTGACAACCTAACTAGCAGGAAAAGGAAAGAAAAAAGCAGATGCAGTGATTTTCTAAGGCGGCTTTCTGGCTTCACTTAGAAGAGGGAAAACAGTCCTTACAGTCTGCCCCTACAGGCCCTCAAGTTGTCACCGTACTAAAGGACTATACATTGCCAGTGATCAGATAACTGCCATCTTTTATCAAGAAAATTATGATATTTGTTTTATTCTATTTTATTTTCTAGTTTTTTTAGAAATGCAGTCACATTCTGTCGCCCAGGCTAGAGTGCAGTAGTGTAATCATAGCTCACTGCAGCCTCAGACTCCTGGGTGCAAGCAATTCTCCCACCCCAGCCTCACAAGCAGCTAAGACTACAGACACATGCCAGCTCCCCCGGCTAATTTTTATTGTTATTGTTGAGATAGGGCGTCTTGCCTTGTTGTCCAGGCTGGCCTCGAACTCCTGGCCTCTAGCAATCCACCTGCCTTAGCTTCCCAAAGTGCTGGGATTACAGGCATGAGCCACTGTGCTCAGCCTATTCTATTTTAAAGGATAGAAGAAGGCCAGGTGCAGTGACTCACGCCCGTAATCCCAGCACTTTGGGAGGCCAAGGCAGGTGGATCATTTGAGGTAAGGAGTTCGAGACCAGCCTGGCCAATATGGTGAAACCCTATCTCTACTAAAAATACAAAAATTAGCCAGGCATGGTGGTGGGCGCCTGTAGTCCAGCTACTCGGGAGGCTGAGAAAGGAGAATTGCTTAAACCCGGGAGGCAGAGGTTGCAGTGAGCTGAGATCACGCCATTGCACTCCAGCCTGGGCAACAGAGCGAGACTCCTTCTCAAAAATAAAAAATAGGCTGGGTACAGTGGCTCACACCTGTAATCCTAGCACTTTGGGAGGCCGAGGTGGGTGGATCACCTGAGGTCAGGAGTTTGAGACCAGCCTGGCCAACGTGGCGAAACCCCGTCTCTACTAAAAATACAAAAATTAGCTGGGCGTGGTGTCGGGCACCTGTAATCCCAGCTACTTGGGAGGCTGAGGCAGGAGAATCACTTGAACCTGGGAGGCGGAGGTTGCAGTGAGCCGAGATCACGTCATTGCACTCCACCCTGGGCGACAGGAGCGAAACTCTATCTCAAAAATAAATAAGTAAATAAAAAATTTCTGAAAAGGTTAAAAGAAATATAATAAAAATGTTTAAACATTCCATCTAGAATAGTTAAAATAAAGAACTTCTCACGCTTTTGGAAAACTCACCACCCAGACAGGTTTGTTCCTGCAGTCGATTCCAGGACTCCAGAAAGTACCCGCTCTACCACTAATTGCCTTATCTCTGGTGAATAGTAGTTTGTTTTTTGTGGTACCTTTTCTTGAGCCACCTCACTCTAGAATCAACAATGTGTTTGCCCTCAGATAATCAGGACACCCGGAGCAACCTGGACATAACTGTCGGCTCTCGGCAACAAGCCACCCAAGGCTGGATCAACACATACCCCCTGTCCAGCGGCATGTCCACCATCTCCAAGAAGTCAGGTCGGTGGGAGGTGTGCTGCTGGGGCCATCACATGCAAGTTATCATTCTAGTTGCAAGCTGCTTGATGGACACTTGCTCAGACAGCAGAACAGAGCGCACTGCAAGCTTCCTCTAGGTTTAGAAACTCAGGGCAGACAGGTGGCATCTGAGGACTTCACCTGTGCTTTGTCTTTCCTCCTAGGCATGTCTAAGAAAACCAACCGGGGCTCCCAGCTGCACAAATACTACATGAAGCGCAGAACGCTGCTGCTATCCCTGCTGGTAAGGCTCACAGGTGCAGCTGTGCCTGCTGCCTGCCACCTGTCTGTACAACACCTGGTGGCCGGGGCAGCGTGTGGCACTCATGGAAGGTGTGCATATCAGGCCTTATATCTTATCTTGCCAGGCCACCGAGATTGAGCGTCTCATCACATGGTACAACCCGCTGTCAGCCCCGGAACTGGAGCTAGACCAGGCCGGAGAGAACAGCGTGGCCAACTGGAGATCTAAGTACATCAGCCTGAGTGAGAAGCAATGGAAGGACAACGTGAACCTCGCCTGGAGCATCTCTCCCTACCTGGCTGTGCAGCTGCCTGCCAGGTGGGCGCCCGGGCACCACAGCCTGACACAGGCCTCACCAGAGGTCCAGCATAGGGTGCTTGCCAGCCGGGTCATGAGTGCTCAGGAGTGCCCTGCAGCCCCTCTCAAGGATGGTCAGGAAGTATTCTAGTCCTCGAGCCCCAGGACACTCCCCCAGTCCTTCTGTGCAGAGATAACCCAGCAACCCTCGTGATCTTTTCAGATGCCTGCCTGGGGTGCTGCAGCAGCTGGAGCCTAGGGAGGTAGCAGCAGGGTGAATTCAGAGCCAAGATCTGATTCATGCCGGATAGGAGGCACGTGGAGGCTGTCACTCCTGGCAGGCAGCTGCCGGAACCGCCTTGGGGAGGGTTTGGGTTTGTTCCTGGATGTCACCTTTCAGTGGCAGAGTATTTGGAGGAGGCACATGCTGCAGACAGCAGCAACATTCCTGTGAACTCTCTGTGGCAGCTCTTATGGGGACAGAACTTCAGACTGTTGGTGGCTGAGAGGGACTGCAGAGTCCCTGTTTAGAATCCCACCAGATGGTCCACAGCCTCCTGTGAATGTGTCCAGGGTGGGTGATTCTCCATTGTGCGCCCAGACCTGCCAATGTACTGCATCCTCTCTCCAGCCCTACCTACTTTGATCCTCTGGAATAGGATCGCAAAGCAGCTCTGCATTGTCTCAAAGCACAGTGCTCATGGGACGGCCGCCTTGCATTAGCCTGAGGTGGGAACACCTGGAAACTAGTAGCTGCCCCTTCATGGGCCCGGTGCCTTGTGGCCACCTGGACTGTTGACTGAGACACTGACTCACTGGATGAGTAGCTGTGGAGAGTCAGGAGAGGATACGGTAGGAAAAGGAATAAGAGGCAGGGGTTTTAAGACAAGGATGGTGAAAGGAAGCCCTTTGAACAGTTAAGTGTAGAAAAATTCCTGTTTCTTTAAGAAAGTTCCAGCATTTCATCACAGTGGATTATAATGCTCTTTAAAAAACACTAATGTTCAGACCTACTAGTTAGTGGCATAATAGAACATTTAGCCATACCTGGCTAAACATTTTATTTAAACTTTTTTTTTAAATTTCTGTGCATATGTAGTAGATGTCTGTATTTATGAGGTGCATGAGATGTTTTGATACAGGCATGCAATGTGAAATAACCACATCTTGGAGAATGGGGTATCCATCCCCTCAAGCATTTGTCCTTGGAGTTACAGACAATCTAGTTACACTCTTTTAAAGTTATTTTTCAATGTACAATTAAGTTATTATTGGCTGTAGTCCCCCTGTTGTGCTATCAAATAGCAGGTCTTCATTCTTTCTATTTGTTTATACCCAAGCCATCACTTGGTATTGATGTGAATCCCTCCAGTTCAGCGTTTCCCCCTGGCTCCCCTCACTCCAGTGTGGTGGGAGAGTGCAGGTTCCCTGGCGAGGCAGCACCACCCATACCCTCTGTGCACTATAGGTTTAAGAACACAGAAGCCATCGGGAACGAAGTGACCCGTCTCGTTCGGTTGGACCCGGGAGCCGTTAGTGATGTGCCTGAAGCGATCAAGGTAGTGTAGCCCACGTACCAGGGCCTGAGTTCAAACTGCATAAAATAGCACACTGCACCCAGAAATGCCTAAAACTAGAAATGAGACAAAAACAGCCACTTGGCAACTTCAGTGCTATTCATGATTTTTCTGATTTCTTGGGTTTTCTATTCCTTGTCTGTAGCATTTATTTTGTTTACAGTAGAAAAAAACGTAATGCACTTCACCCTAATTGCAGTTACATTGTTTTCCATAACACATCAGAAGCATCTTCTACATGGTTACCGATGCTTAGAAACATCACTTCTCATGGCCGTCCTTGTGTGGCCCATGGACCAGGTATCTCCAGAGGTCCTGGGACTGCCCAAGCCACAGCATCTCCCCACCTTCTCCACAGTTCCTGGTCACCTGGCACACCATCGACGCCGATGCTCCAGAGCTCAGCCATGTGCTGTGCTGGGCGCCCACAGACCCACCCACGGGCCTCTCCTACTTCTCCAGCATGTACCCGCCGCACCCTCTCACAGCGCAATACGGGGTGAAAGTCCTGCGGTCCTTCCCTCCGGTGAGCCCAGGGCCCTGCTGAGCTGGCCTCTGGTAGGACTGTGGGGAGGGGTCTTACCTGGTGAGAGGCACAGGCCCCACCATTGGCCATGAGGTCGCCCTGTTACATACTGGTCCTTTCCCTGTTTTTTGTTCAAGTAGTTGTAGAAGATGGATTTAGTTCTAATTCAAATGTGTTCTCTAGTTACATTTATTTTTTAACCTAGTGAGGTGTTTGAGTTAAAGACATAAAGTTAACTTGAGTTTGATTATGAGGTGGCGCGGCAGCTGTGCACACCCCACACGGCAGTGCAGCTGTGCCTTGGAACCCCACAGTGACCTCACCTGTAGAGGGTCCCTCACTCCTTGTGGGAGCCCAGGGAGCCCACGAGACAGCCATGATGATGGTGGAGAAGGGCCTCTGGAATATTCTAGAGTCTGACCCGCAGCAGACCATTTCCCTGAGGCAGCCTCCCCAGTGAGGAGCGCGAGGCCCTCCCGCCCACTGTAGAGCAGGAGCCTTGCTCCTTTTACCTGTTTCCTCTATTCCTGTGTTCTGAGCCATCAGTCATTTTGCCTGCCATCCTCTGGGCTTTCCCCAGTTTTCAGCCCTGCTGTGAGCAGAGCAGAAGCAGAGGCAGGGCCTGGGCCGTAGGGTTGGGTGGCTCTGCTCTCAGAAGTCATGGCCAACTCTGCTCCTCCTCCACAGGACGCCATCCTCTTCTACATCCCCCAGATTGTGCAGGCCCTCAGGTACGACAAGGTAAGCCTGCACCTGCATGGTCGTCCTCTTCACTCACAGAGTGTGTTCCACACCCAGCCTGTGCCCGGTCTGTCCCCAGCCCTCACAGGCTCCTCAGAGCCTCCTCAGGGGCAGGGCTGCCCAGCAGTCCCCTTGCTCCCCCTACCCCAGCCCCTGTGATTGTCCCTTGATACCCAGTGCTGTGCCAGGGGAAGCCATGTTCACCCACTGCCTCACCCTGAGGCCCAAGCATGCTCTGTGGAGCGAGCCGGTTCTGGGGCTGTTGCCAGCCTGGCTAGGTGGCCTGGCCAGGCTTCCCTCTCATCAGTGGGGTCCCCTCAAATCCCTGAATCCTGCCCTCTGCAGCCAGAAGTGGTGAGGAAGATTAACGAGGTGACATATGCATTAGTCTGCCAGGGCTGCGTAGCGAAGCACCACAGACTGGGCAGCTTAAATGTCCATTCTCAGAATTGTGGAGGCCAAAAAACAAAACAAACAAAAAAAACCATGAATTCTGGAGGCCAGAAGTCCAAGGTCAATGTTCGAACAGGGTTGTTTCCTTCTGAGGCCTGTCTCCGTGGCTTTATTTTTTTATTTTTTTATATTTTTTTTTTAAGAGACAGGGTCTCGCTCTGTCACTCAGGCTAGAGTGTAGTGGCGTGATCTCAGCTCACTGCAGCCTCAACCTCCTGGGCTCAAGCGATCCTTCCACCTCAGCACCTTCCCCACCACCCCTCCCAAGTAACTGGGATGACAGGCATGTGCCACCACGCCCAGCTAATTTTTGTATTTTTTGTAGAGATGGGGTTTTGCTATGTTGTCCCAGGCTAGTCTCAAACTCCTGAGCTCAGGCAATCTGCCCACCTCCGCCTCCAAAAGTGCTGGGATTATAGGCCTGAGCCAGTGTGCCTGTCTCCCTGGCTTATTGATAGCCATCTTCTCCCTGAGTCCTTACAGGGTCATCCTTTCGTGTGTGTCTGTGTCCTAATCTCTCCTTATAAGAACACCTGTCATACTAGATTAGGACCCACCCTATTGACCTCATTTTACCTTGATCACCTCTATAAAGACCCTATCTCCAAATACAGTACCATTCTGAGGTCCTATAACATATCAATTTGAGGGGACACAGTTCAGCCCATAACAGTATCCATGGACATAAAGTATTCAGCACAGGTCATGGCACAGAAAATATCCATGGGAATGACCACAGCCAGGAGCCCGAGCCTCCTGTGCCCTCATGCCAGCCCGCCCACTGCACCGTTTCTGAGTGCAGCTTGTCTGCCCTATTCCCCAACCCCAGGGCTGACCTCGTTTCCCTGGCTGAATTGGGCAGCAGACTCCATGTGTCTTGGCTGAGTCCTCACCACTCTTGGCCCACCTGTGGGCTGGCTGAGTGCCATGGCTGGGTGTCCCAGGGGCTAGCCTTAGAGTCTATAGACCAAAGTGCTTCTAGAACAGCAGCCAGCCTCTGCTGAAAGACTGAGTCCTGTGGAATCATTCACTGCCCTCACTAGGGAGTGCCACGCTCTCTGCACCTCTGAGTGGTGATATATGTGGAGCCACACTCACCAAGCCGGAGCCTTCACACTGGTGGCAACTTACAGGCCTGTCATGAGGCACCTTCTCTTCAGGGACCTGTTTTCTTCCCCCGGCTCCCCTCCCACATTATTTTCCCTTGACTGCTTGGCTCTCTGCTTGCATACAGGCCTAGCATAAGGGTTAGATCCAGAGGCAGTGGGGAGGGGAGCCAGTACCCAGGGCCTCCGTGTGAACTCTTGGTGGTGGCTACCAGAGAAAGGCCGCCTGAAAGGATTCTTCTGTGTGTGGTTGTACCAACTCAGGACTCAGCGAGTTTCACTGGTTTCTTTCTTGCTTTCCATTTTTAGGGAATTTTGTTGTTTTAGGGAATTTTTTTTTTGTTGTTGTTGTTGTTTTGTTTAGAGTCTCGCTCTGTTGCCCAGGCTGGAGTGCAGTGGCATTCTCGGCTCCTTGCAGCCTCTGCCTCCCAGATTCAAGCAGTTCTCCTGCCTCAGCCTCCCAAGTAGCTGGGATTGAAGGTGCATGCCACCATGCCCGGCTTATTTTTTGTATTTTTAGTAGTGATGGGGTTTCACCATGTTGGCCAGGCTGGTCTCAAACTCCTGACCTCAGGTGATTCACCTGCCTTGGCCTCCCATAGTGCTAGGATTACAGGTGTGAGCCACCACACTCAGCCAGAATTTTTTTTTTTTTTTTTTTTAGACAGTTTCGCTCTTGTTGCCCAGGCTGGAGTACAATGGCATGATCTCAGCTCACTACAACCTCCGCCTCCCAGGTTCAAGCACTTCTCCTGCCTCAGCCTCCCAAGCAGCTGGGATTACAGGCATGTGCCACCACACCTGGTTAATTTTTTTAATTAATTAATTAATGGCTAGGCGCAGTGGCTCACGCCTGTAATCCCAGCACTTTGGGAGGATGAGGCGGGTGGATCACGAGGTCAGGAGATCAAGACCATACTGGCTAACAGGGGGAAACCCTGTCTCTACTAAAAATACAAAATATTAGCTGGGCATGATGGCAGGAGCCCGTAGTCCCAGCTACTCGGGAGGCTGAGGCAGGAGAATGGCGTGAACCCAGGAGGCAGAGCTTGCAGTGAGCCGAGATCATGCCACTGCACTCTAGCCTGGGCTACACAGCGAGACTCTGTCTCAAAAAAATAATAAATATTTATTTATTTATTGAGACAGAGTCTTTGTTGCCCAGGCTGGAGTGCAGTGGCACGATCATGGCTCACTGCAGCCTCCACCTCCCAGGTTCAAGTGATTTTCCTGCCCCAGCATCCCAAGTAGCTAGGATTACAAGCGTGCACCACCACGCCCAGCTAATTTTTGTATTTTTAGTAGAGATGGGGTTTCACCATGTTTGCCAGACTGGTCTCGAACTCCTAACCTCAGGTGATCCACCTGCCTCGGCCTCCCAAAGTGCTGGGATTACGGGCGTGAGCCACCATACCTGGCCTGTTTTTTGTATTTAATAGAGATGAGGTTTCACCATGTTGGTCAGGCTGGTCTCGAACTCCTAACCTCAGGTGATCCACCTGCCTCGGCCTCCCAAAGTGCTAGGATTACAGGCGTGCGCCACCATGCCGAGCCTGGAATATTTTTTAAGTTTAAAAAAATTTATATCACTTGTGGCAGTACAAATGTATATACATATTTGTTTATACTTTTATAAAAAAAAAAAAGGAACAGTAGGCCAGGCGCGGTGGCTCACGCTTGTAATCCCAGCACTTTGGGAAGCTGAGGTGGGTGGATCACGAGGTCAGGAGGTCGAGACCATACTGGCTAACACAGTGAAACACCGTCTCTACTAAAAATACAAAAAAAAATTAGCCAGGCATGCTGGCGGGCACCTGTAGTCCCAGCTACTCGGGAGGCTGAGGCAGGAGAATGGTGTGAACCCGGGAGGCGGAGCTTGCAGTGAGCTGAGATTGCACCACTGCACTCCACCCTGGGTGACAGAGCGAGACTCTGTCTCAAAAAAGAAAGCAACAGTAAATCAAAAGTTAATAAAAATGGCCAAAGAGAGAGAGAACAGGATGCAAGTGGCAGATATGTACCATATTTAATAATTTTGACTTTGGAACTCTGTCAGTGTTTATAATTAAAAAGCAAACACATTTAAAAACACTACACATTGAACATTCATAGTTTGTCTTTAGATCCATTTGCTGGGTTAGAATTCGGAAACCCAAATCGAGGACTTCTGCCTGTGTGGTAAGACCACCCCCCACTCACCCAGGTCAAAAATGTCCATCCAAGGGACACTTCACCAGATCAGTGGCCATAGACTCCAGGAGGCTGCCCAGAAAGGCCAGCTCATCTTTTTAAACCTAGGGCATGGAATTAAAACTGGAGTCTCAAAACTTAATGGCTCTAGGAACAAAAAAAAAAAAAAATTTTTTTTAATTAAAAAGAAAAACTGGAGTTACTACTATGAGTGGCAGAAAATGACCAAGAAGGAAGAGGAGGAGAGGTCCTTAGGATGGTGACCATAGTTGTGTATATTAGTCCATTTTCACACTGCTATAAAGAACTTCCTGGCCAGGTGCGGTGGCTCACGCCTGTAATTCCAGCACTTTGGGAGGTCGAGGGGGGTGGATCACCTGAGGTGAGGAGTTCAAGACCAGCCTGACCAACATGGCAAAACCCCGTCTCTACTAAAAAATACGAAAATTAGCCAGATGTGGTGGCATGCGCCTGTAATCCCAGCTGCTCGGGAGGCTGAGGCAGGAGAATCGCTTGAACCTGGGAGGTGGAGGTTGCAGTGAGCTGAGATTATACCACTGCACTACAGCCTGGGTGACAGAGCGAGACTCTGTCTCAAAAACAAATAAACAAAAAAACTTCCCGAGACTGGGTAATTTATAAAGGAGGCTTAATTGACTCACAGTTCCACATGGCTGGGGAGGCCTCAGGAAACAGAATCATGGTGGAAGGGGAAGTAGGTCCATCTTACCTGGCAGCAAGCAAAAGAGCAAGTGTGTGTGTAGGAGGAACTGTCAAACATTTATAACACCATCAGATCTCCTGTGAACTCATTCGCTGTCATGAGATCAACATGGGGGAACCGCCCCCATGATCCAGTCACCTCCCACCAGGTCTCTTCCTCAACACCTGAGGATTACAATTCAAGATGAGATTTGGGTGGGGACACAAAGCCTAATCGTATCAATGTGTCAACTTGTGGAGGAGGTATCTCTGCATGTTTCTGGAACCTGTCTGTCACTTTGGAACATTGTTCTAAACAACCAGCTCACAAGTGAGTTTTTAGTACCCAGCCTGCTTTTTCTCATACTTGACAACCCCAGAAATTGGTTTGAGAGTTGTGCTTCTTAAACCCATGGGAAGACACAAAGGAGACAAAGGCTGACTGTAGCCCTCTTTGCAACCCTGCCCCCCAGGTCCCAGCCACCAGCCAGCTGGAACTTGGCCTGGCCACCAGCTGGACTCACCACCAATCCTGGAGAGCTTGTCTACACCACTAGAACCACTGGGCCTCACCCTTGCCTGACCTACCAAGTGCCGGGAGTCAGCAGCTGCTGACAAGGCCCTCCTCGTGGAGAGGGCCCTCTGAGCCTCACTGACAGGGATCTTGCTCTCCTGCAGATGGGCTATGTGCGGGAGTATATTCTGTGGGCAGCGTCTAAATCTCAGCTTCTGGCGCACCAGTTCATCTGGAACATGAAGACTAACATTTATCTAGATGAAGAGGGCCACCAGAAAGACCGTGAGTATTTTGTCCTCCCACAGGCCTCACTTCCTGGCTTCAGTGCACTGCCAAGCACCTTCTGCAGCCCCCAGGGCTCTCCCCAGCCTGCACTGCCCCAGCTCACTGACCCCTCCACTCCCACCCTTTGCTGGGGCACTTCTCACCTTTCGGCACACAGGGGAGCAGGACCCCTCCTTCATGACGCCTTTGCTAACCTGCTGTCCGATGTCACCCTGCACTCCCAAGTGCGAGTGAGACCCTTCTGCTCCAATGGCTGCTTCTCCAGAGTCTCCATGGTCAACACAACTGTGACTGCATGTGAGGAAGGGGCCTGCAGCCCAGGGCAGCGGTTCCCAAATAGCACACCCTCGGGACCCCTGCACTGTCAGAAATGTTTATTGAGGTCCTCAAAGAGCGCTGTTTAACGTGAGCATTAGCTGTCAATGTTAACGAGGATTAGAGATTAAGACAGAATTTCAGAAAATGTAAGCCCATTCATTACATGTTAATATAAATAACATCTTTTTGGGAAAATAACTTTCCCCAAAAAACTCAAAAATGAGCCAAAAGAGTGGCATTTCCTTGTAGAAGACGGCTGGATTCTCATTCTCGTTCTGCTTCTGCAGTTGATCTGTTGCAGTGTTGTTTCAGTTGAAGTGAATGTAGTTGAAAAGGGAAGTTGTATGTTAGTAGTCTCTCAGGTCATTGTGGAGATCCTTTTTGATACTGCATCACACTTGAGAAGTGGTAGTTTTTGTTTTCTTTTTTTAGAGGCAGAGTCCCTCTCCCAGGCAGGAGTGCAGTGGTGCAATCACGGCTCACTGCAGCCTTGACCACCTGGGCTTAAGCGATCCTCCTGCCTCATCCTCCCAAGTAGCTGAGACTATAAGTGCACACCACCATGACTGGCTAATTTTTAATTTTTTGTAGCTCAGCCTAGCTTCTTAATGATTACTTGCAGGCCAGATATGGTGGCTCACGCTTGTAATCCCAACACTTTGGGAGGCCAAGGCAGGAGGATCGCCCAAAAAAAGGTTAATTGCAGTGTGGCATCTTAAACTTCTCATGCTGTGTTTTGTTCAAGTCTGTTTACGTCGCACCTGGACCTAGGAAAGCTTTTATAACATCAAACAGTGGGCATTTATAAAATACAGGCCAGTGAGTTATGCACATCTTTCAAAGGTTGATGCATTTCTTTGTACAGTGTGGAAAAATCATATTTATTCACATGCTGCCAGTCTTATCAGAAAGGGTTTTTGTTTTTTTTTTTGAGACAGAGTCTTGATTAGTCGCCCAGGCTGGAGTGCAGTGGCGCGATCTCTGCTCACTGCAAGCTCCGCCTCCCGGGTTCACGCCATTCTCCTGCCTCAGCCTCCCGAGTAGTTGGGACTACAGGCGCCCACCACCACGCCTGGCTAATTTTTTTGTATTTTTAGTAGAGACGGGGTTTCACCATGTTAGCCAGGATGGTCTCAATTTCCTGACCTTGTGATCCACCCACCTCAGCCTCCCAAAGTGCTGAGATTACAGGCATGAGCCACTGCGCCCGGCCCAGAAAGGGTTTTTAAGGGAAGCTGTTGAGCTCACAGCAGCAGATCCAAGTTTTCCAAAAAAATGTTTCAGTTCCTTTGAGTGGAAGATTTATTTTTTGTTCATTTTCAGGAAAACACCTGCCACATCCCTAAGTCTGAATAACTATATTTTGTCTGTCAGTCATTTTTTCAAGTAAAAACAAAGGTCTGTGAGAAAGGTTAGTCCAGGCTCCAAAATCAGACAAGCTCCAGGTGTTTCTCAGGACAGCGCCTGCCTTAGATGCGGTAAGAGTGCTTCATGCACATCCCGTTTCATCACAAAGGATACTTTAAAAGCCAGGTGTGGTGATGCGCACCTTTAGTCCCACCTACTAGCTGTAGTCCCAGCAACTCAGGTGACTGAGACAAGAGGATTTCTTGAGCCCAGGAATTTAAATTCAGCCTGGGATTTGAATAGTGAGAGGCATTATTTAATAGAACCCCGCCCACCATGTACCTCTATTTAAAAAAAAAAAAAAAAAAAAAGACGTATTCAGGATAGAGTTTAATAAGAATTAGTTTTCATTGCTTCACCTGTGACATTCATAAATGACACGGGCTTTTTTCTTCCTACGTGTGTAGCGTGTGCAGCAGTGAGGATTCCACACCCACTTGTGCACTTGGCCCCTGCCTTGAGCTCTGCTTAGGCACCAGCAGCTTTTCCCAGCAGCGTCGGCTGTGTCAACACAGCAACAGGGGCGCACGGCAGCTGTTATGGTCTCACCGAGCTTGCAGAGCACACTCTGGGCACCGCCAGTCTGGGGCCTGGGAAACAGCGCTGGTATTCCTGAGGGGCCTCTGCCACAGCCACAGAGGCTCAGCCTCTTTGTTTCCTTGGCAGCTGACATCGGTGACCTCCTGGAGCAGTTAGTAGAGGAGATCACAGGCTCCTTGTCGGGCCCAGCGAAGGACTTTTACCAGCGAGAGTTTGATTTCTTTAACAAGATCACCAACGTATCGGCTATCATCAAGTAAGTGCAGTGCTTTGGAAACCACCTTCTGGGATGTCTCGTTCCAGTCCCTGCAGCTTAACAGAATTGCCTGGGAAGCTTTAAAAATACCCATGCCTGGCCCCAACCAGATGAATGAGAGTCTCTAGCAGCGGGGCCACTGCTGGTTCTGATGGACAGCCAGGGTGGGTGGGGAAGCACTGCTTGGGGTGAGTCAAGGCTCTTGAAGGTATGGCAGAATGCACGGCCACGCCGGTTTCAGGAAACACAGCTTAGTTTCATTCCTGATGTTTTTGGAATTTAGCACTTGGCTCCACAATTTGAGGCTACCCTGCCCTCTCTACACTCTGAAGGATCGATCCTCATGGTGTCAGGAAAACCAGACTGCCTTTGCAGCTCCTGTCATCGTTCTCCTAGACCTTCCATTCATGTGGACGTGACACCATCCTTGGATGTTGATGGCTTTGTGCATTCATAAGGGATGAAACCCTGGAGTCATCAATGCTGGGCACGCTGGCCGGGCTGTCTCCAGTGCTTACATTGCTCTGACCTTGGTCACTTTGAGGCCCTTTTCTGGGCTGGGTGCTGAGAATAGCAGTGCTGGCAGCTTCTAACCCATGAGATGAAGGATGGGAGCTAGTGTTTCCTGGGCGGCAGCAGGTGGCAGGCACTACCCCCACCACCGCCAGCCACACACCCCCACACACAGCAGGGGCAGAGCCTGCCAGAAAACAGCCCCTCGGGGGCTGTCGGGGATTCTCCATGAGGAATTCAGGGCAAGAATCGCTGCCAGTGGTGCCTGGCTGCGCTAGGAGCAGCTAGAGCTGGGAAGAGAGGGACAGAGAGGGCAATCCAGGCAGGAGGGGCCCTGGGCTGTCCCCCAGCAGCCAGTTCCTCCAGGAGACAAAGCAAGAATTTCTTTCCTGTTTCTCAGGCCCTACCCTAAAGGCGACGAGAGAAAGAAGGCTTGTCTGTCGGCCCTGTCTGAAGTAAAGGTGCAGCCGGGTGAGCAGGTGGCTTCTGGAGGCTCAGACCAACCTCTTCCTGCAGGAGGGCGGCGGGGCGTGAAGGCTGCTGCCCTCTCCAGGCACTGCAGGGTGTGGACATAGTGGCTTGGCCAGCCCCACACCTGCTTGGGCCCACAGTGCCTGGTGCCCAAGGACCCCAGCCCCTCCCCAGAATCTGCCGCTAGTTAGCAGGAGCTGCTTGTCAGTGGGTGCCCTTCATCTTCCTTGCTGCTTGCTGTTTTTCTGGAGGCTGACACTGGCCTCAGTAGCTGTTACTCTAGAAGAGGGTTCCTGGGCTCCAACATTACAGGAGCAGGTCACACAGACGAGGGGATGGCAGGCCCAGTGTGGGACAGCTCAGGTGTGCTGGGACCCATCAGCACCACCCCCCGCCTCCATGGGAAGTCGCTCCTGGGTGCCTGTGGCTGTGGCCACATGGGAATTCAAGCCCAGTGTGGTTAAGGCTGAGCTTTTCAAGAGAAGATGGAAATCCAGACTTCACTGGGCAGCTCTCTCTCCATTTCTTTTTTTTTTTTTTTGAGATGGAGTCTCGCTCTGTCGCCTCAGCCTCCCGAGTAGCTGGGACTACAGGCGCCCGCCACCACACCCGGCTAATTTTTTTGTATTTTTAGTAGAGACGGGGTTTCACCGTGTTAGCCAGGATGATCTCGATCTCCTGGCCTTGTGATCCGCCTGATTCAGCCTCCCAAAGTGCTGGGATTACAGGCATGAGCCACCGTGCCCGGCCTCTCTCTGCATTTCTAACTGTTGGCACAAACTTGTCTTCCAAACTCTGTCTGTCCTGTGCAGATGTTCACAGCGGCTGGTCTCAGCTGTGGAGTGCCCTGCAGGACCCCAGTTTAACCATTTCTTCCCAACACATTGTGTTGAGCTCACACAACAGCTCGGCTTCTCAGAGAGGGCAGGACATGTATGCAGGGCCTCTGTTCCCGCGTCGGGAAGGCCACAATTGCTGGGGAGGGGCAAAAAGAGCTGGAAGCATTGTACTGCAAGGGGCATGCACAGAAGTCCCCAGCCCCTGGCTCTAGATGGTGTTGGCTGAGTCTTGTCCCAGAGGTCAGGGAAGCCAGCAGGGCTCTAGCAGGAGAGCACAGAGGGGCCTGAGTGTGAGCCACAGCCTGGAGCAGGCAGAAGGGCAGGTGAGGAAGAGGAGGAGATGGCATGCCCCCCTCTCCCTGTACCCCACAGCAAGGCCAAGCTTGGCTCCCCTCAAAGCCCACCTCCCAAGGCTCAAGGAGCACACATCCCCCTTGGGGACTGGCAGTTCCTTGGCCAGAAACAGGCTTTCCCTTGTCCTCTTATTTCACACATTTACTGAGCACTCACTGAGAAAGGGGAGCCTGGGCCGGGCGCAGTGGCTCACGCCTGTAATCCCAGCACTTTGGGAGGCCGAGGCGGGCAGATCATGAGGTCAGGAGATCGAGACCATCCTGGCTAACACAGTGAAACCCTGTCTCTACTAAAAATACAAAAAAATTAGCTGGGTGTGGTGGCGGGCGCCTGTAGTCCCAGCTACTCAGGAGGCTGAGGCAGGAGAATGGCGTGAACCCGGGAGGTGGAGCTTGCAGTGAGCCAAGATTGCACCACTGCACTCCAGCCTGGATGACAGTGCAAGACTTGGTCTCAAAAAAAAAAAAAAAATTAACCAGGCATGGTGGCGTGTGCCTGTAATCCCAGCTACTTGGGAGGCTGAGGCACAAGAATCACTTGAACCCAGGAGGTGGAGGTTGCAGTGAGCTGAGATTGCACCACTGCACTCCAGCCTGGGTGACAGAGTGAGACTGTCTCAAAAAAGCAAAAACAAGAAAAGAAAAGGCATGACAGTAGGTATTGTGGCTGTTAAAAAGATGAGTAAGACATGGTCCCTGAGCTGAAGAAGCTTGAACTCAGAGAGATATAAAATAAGCATAAAGAAACAATGTTGGCCAGGCGCAGTGGCTCACGCCTTAATCCCAGCACTTTGGGAGGCCAAGGCGGGTGGATCACCTGAGGTAAGGAGTTCCAGACCAGCCTGGCCAACATGGTGAAACCCCGTCTCAACTAAAAGTACACAAATTAGCCAGGCGCAGTGGCAGGCGCCTGTAATCCCAGCTACTCGGGAGGCTGAGGCAGGAGAATCACTTGAACCTGGGAGGCGGAGGTTGCAGTGAGCCAAGATGGCACCACTGCATTCCAGCCTGGGCGACAGAGTGAGACTCTACCCAAAAAAAAAAGGGGGGGACTCCAAGAATGGAGGGCTGTTCAGAGGGTTGCTCAGGCAGGTGGAGGCAGGACAGGCCTCACACGCACCCCCAAAAGCAGTAGGGCTGTATCCGTGAGGATGGGGCTCAGTGCTCCTCCAGGAAGAGCATTTCCCAGAAGGTGCAGACTCATTTGGTCGATGGCTGGAAGAGTCGAAGAGTCAAGGAGGATGGACCCTTAGCAGCCACAGAATAATAAGTTAGTGGTGCCCTGGACAAGGACCAGAGGCCCCTCCACAGGAGTGGGGTGTGCCTGCAGGGTGGACACGCATGTAACATCCGTATTGGAAACTGACTCTGGCCTCACCTGTGGTGACACATGCACACTCTGTGACTGCCTCTGTCCCTGCACAGGCTGCTACCTGCCCAGCAACCCCGAGGCCATCGTGCTGGACATCGACTACAAGTCTGGGACCCCGATGCAGAGGTGGGCGCCTCGCCCTGCCCATCCCCCGCTTCCACAGCGTCCACGTATGGAGTTTTTCTCGGCTGCATCATGGGTGCCACATTCTTTTTGTTGTTTTCAGTGCTGCAAAAGCCCCGTATCTGGCCAAGTTCAAGGTGAAGCGATGTGGAGTTAGTGAACTTGAAAAAGAAGGTCAGTAAAGAACCCTGACTTTGTTTGGGAGCTCAGTGCTTTTCCTTGCTAATGCCAGTTTCTTTTGGCATGTGTTTAATTTAGTACAGCTCTCCATAAAAGATAATGTCTGTCCATCTGTGTGCCCTCAGTCAGACCCCTCATTGGGGGATGACATGGAGCTCAAGCGCAGTGACAGATGTGCCACCCCTAGAGGTCTGTCTGCCGTGAGTCAGCTGGCATACTCCAGCAGGCTCCTTCCTGAGGCTGAGGGGCCTGGGGCCGTTGTGGGGTGTTAGTTTCCCAGGGCTACTGTACAGACGATCTCGGTTCTGGAGGCTGGAGTCCATCATCAGGGCCGTGCCCCCTCTGAAGGCTCTGGGCAGGTCACACCTTGCCTCCTCAGCTTCTGGTGGTGTTGCCAGCAGTCCTGGGCACACCTTGGCCTGCAGATGCTCCACTCCCATCTCCGCCTCCCTCTTCACATGATGATCTCCCTTGAAGGACATCAGTCATTGGATTAGGGACTGTCCTAATCCACTGTGACCTTGTCTTAATTACATCTGCAAAGACCCTGTTTCCAAATAAGGACACATTCTAAGGTTTGGGGTGAACATGAATTTTAGGGAGACACTCTTCAACCCAGTACAGACGGTGTGGCCAGCTGTGGAGAGGGGGCTGCCACCCCTTGCAGGGACCTGCCTCCCGTGGCCATGTCCACACACTGGCCCCGAGCCCTCCCAGGACCCCAGTGGATAGACATATTCCTCCTGCCCCCCAGCTCACAGCACCCAACACTGACCCAGGCACACCTGGGTCTTCACTGCAGATGAAATGGAGCTCTGTTTTTAGTTCCATTTAAGCCTAAATGTTCTTAGACTCCGACCCTGGATTCCACCTGCTATTCCAAGGCTTTCCTTGGGCCCTGCTGGGCTCCTTCTTGGCCCCCTTGGGGCTTTGAAGAAGTGATCCCCAAGATTGCTGGGGTTCCTTTCAGGCATGTGAGAGGACTCATCCCTGGCCCCCTCAGAGAGCTTCTCACTGCCTACAGGCTAACAGCGGCCTCTCTCCCTGCGGGCAGGTCTGCGGTGCCGCTCAGACTCCGAGGATGAGTGCGGCACGCAGGAGGCCGACGGCCAGAAGATCTCCTGGCAGGCAGCCATCTTCAAAGTGGGAGACGACTGCCGGCAGGTAAGCAGGGTCAGGCCTCAGGTAGGCTTGGGGACTGGGCTTGCTGCTCCCCAAGGCTCTGGGCCCACCAGAGTCCAATCTGACATGCAGAAATGTGATTCTTTTCCTCCTCTTATATGGTTCAGGTGCCACGGGGTAAATTAGGGCTTCTGCAAAACCCAGAGGCCTCTCCTTCCAGCCCCTTTCCCACTGTCCCCCTCATGCCAGTACCCACCTGAGGGAACTGCCCAGGGGTTGGGTGCCTTATCTCACACACCCCACCAGACAGCTCATCCTCATGCTCAGCCCAGGGCCTGGTGGTCCCAGCAGCCTGAGTCCAGCCCCCAGTGGTCAGAAAGCAAGGCCTTCCAGACTCTTGCTTGGCTGTGGTCTCCCCACCTCACTCCATCTCTGGGTGCTCGGCTTTTGCCCTGCATGGGCCAGAAGAGCTGCTGGGTGCAAGAAGGCCAGCTGACCACATCCCACGCCTCCCGGCTTCCCAGGACATGCTGGCCCTGCAGATCATCGACCTCTTCAAGAACATCTTCCAGCTGGTCGGCCTGGACCTCTTTGTTTTTCCCTACCGCGTGGTGGCCACTGCCCCTGGGGTAAGTTCCCTGAGTGGAGCCAGTAGGGCAGCCCTGGGCACCTCGCACCCGGCGGGCCTCAGAACTGGCCTTTCCTCCTAGTGCGGGGTGATCGAGTGCATCCCCGACTGCACCTCCCGGGACCAGCTGGGCCGCCAGACAGACTTCGGCATGTACGACTACTTCACACGCCAGTACGGGGATGAGTCTACCCTGGCCTTCCAGCAGGTAGCCACGGTGGCCACAGCCCGGGGGAGGTCGTGTGCGCTCCACCCCACCCCAGCCACCCATACACAGCCTCCACCCACACCCTGTTCTCCTCAGTCATCCTTTGTTAAGGGTTAAAACCAGGGCACCTGGGCCGGGCACGGTGGCTCACGCCTGTAATCCTAGCACTTTGGGAGGCCGAGGCGGGCGGATCACGAGGTCAAGAGATCGAAACCATCCTGGCCAAAATGGTGAACCCTGTCTCTACTAAAAATACAAAAATTAGCTGGGCGTAGTGGCACGCGCCTGCAGTCCCAGCTACTCAGGAGGCTGAG